>NW_027176980.1:170689-198189 GCF_023349555.1 Cebidichthys violaceus | reverse complement strand
CAAAAGTAGACTTGACTGGAAATAATACCAGAATATCATGAGAATATAATGACGGTGCTGAACTTGAACTTGCAGGCAGCACCAGGCTTTACCTCGCGATGACGCCATGGAGACGCTGACCCTGAGGAACCGCTACCTGGAAGAGAGACTCCGCTGCGTAGAGAGCCAGATACCCAAAGAGCCTCCGTCAAGAGCCTCTGTACGTACTCATCGAGGATTGTTAAGAATGTGCAGGATGTCATCGTAAATACCCTGATGGTTCACACACACGTCACCTCTTTGTACGATGTGTTCTATTGTAAGGAAGCCAGAGCTTCTGGCACCTCTCCATTCATCACTCTTTACTTTCTCTCTTTGTGGTTCTCCGTCACTGGATCTAATCTGATTCATTGCCTGTGAAGGCAAAAAACGTCTCCTCTCGGCCTTCGCGAGGGATTCACTCTGTCACTTTTGATGTTCTGGATGGCTCATGCGAAGGGAATGCAGCACCCCCTCCCGCTGAATCCTCCTGCCGGCCCGTGTTCTCTGAAGCTGGCGAAGACTCTGCTGAGCAACAGGTGGCTGGAGAAACCCGAACCGGCTTTGGTGGAGCAGACGATGCGTGCGCTGAACGAGAACCGTTGAGTCCTGATGTTGCAGGAACCGCGGAACCGACCGGAGAACAGGATGCTGACGCCGATTGCGTTCAAGAAGACGAAGCTGATATTTTAGAAATGACACGAGACGTCTCATTTGAAGAAGAGGAAGAAACGCTGACCACGAAAGGAAGTGAGTCCGAACCTGAGGATCCTTCAGGAAGACCAGGATCAGCTGTGTCATCCTCTGAGCCAGCCGCGACAGCAACCGGCGCTGAAACCGCCCATAAAGAGGGTGTCGGTGAACGAGATGATCCCGTAGGATCCGGAGAAGAAAAGCCAGAACAGGCCGAGCTGAATGATGAAGTGGTTGAGACTACAAAGGGGGCAACGGAGGAAGGTAATCCTGAGCAGTCCCGCTCAGCAGAACCAGATGTGGACTCCGGCTCCATACCGAGCAAACTCCCAGAGAGGGTTGTCGGCGAAAAACGGGACGCTCACGTACGAAAACGAGAGAGCAGATCTCTGAGATACCTGAAGGTACTCGAGGCTTCTGTAGGCGCCCAGCTGAAGTGTGGTGGTGTTGTGATAGCCTTGCGGTTAAATGTGTCAGAGCAAAGCTTTATTTAAAGTGAGTAGTAAGTGGCTTGTTATGGACTAAAGATGTCCGTAGTCGTATGTGGGCTAAGGCTGTTCTTCTACTCTCCCTTAGAGCTTTTGTGTTTGAAGATTCCCTCTTTTCCTCCCATCGTGGTGCTTTTATAAATGTCTTTTTACTTCCCGTAGACTTCCGGCCGAGGCACTGGCACTCCCTCGCAGAGAGATCAGGACTTCCAAAAAGAAAACCTCAAACTGGCCTCCGAGAACCTGGAGCTGCGCTTTCAGCTGGAGCAGACCAACAAAGACGTACCACGACTCAAGGTAGCTCGACCTCGACCTCGACCGAGAGGATCGGTATCGCTCTCATGTCTGGAGAGTAAATAATTAAGGTGGAGCGAGGACTTGATTAGCTTAGCTTAGCTTAGCTTAGCTTATTTTAGCTATAGGATCAAGTGGTTTCCCCTTAGCCCTGTTTGCCACAGTTTTTTGTCTTAGGCTGAAGCTCCATATTTAGATAAGAGTGGTATTAATCCTCTCATCTCACTCTAACCAAGAAAGTGAAAAAGTAAATCTCCCAAAATATCAAACTATTTCTTTTAAAAACCCTTTTATGACAGCTGAGGGCATTTGTCTTCATGAAATTCAGTATCTTCTTATTTTTGAGGAACTTTAAATCATTTTTTAAAACATAAAGACAATAAAATGTTGCTTTTAGAAGTGACTTCATTCATAAAACTTCAGTTTTATAACTTTACACACTTTAAAACAACT
This sequence comes from Cebidichthys violaceus, assembly GCF_023349555.1. Lineage (NCBI taxonomy): Eukaryota > Metazoa > Chordata > Actinopteri > Perciformes > Stichaeidae > Cebidichthys > Cebidichthys violaceus. The sequence continues at coordinate 196,243 of NW_027176980.1, read as the reverse complement.
TAACCAAAATGTATAGTAACCCAGATATTAACCTTAAAGGTACAGCACAATATTTATTTAGATTAGTTTTTGATTCTATTTTCTTTTTTTTTTCCCCAGAATCAAGTTGCAGACCTTAAGGAGATGTGCAGCGCGCTGAAAAAGGAAAAAGCAGAGGTGGAGAAAAAGCTGTCGCATATACGTGGAGTATGTTAAAGTCACCTGTTCTTGCCATTCAAATAAGAAATAAAAATACACTTCTCTATATGTTAGATGAAAAAAAAATCCAGAAGAAAGAAATTGAAGTAACGACACAGAATTGGATATCAGCAAATCCGCTTAGGTTCCCCCGTTGAAATTGTATTCACCAACCTCCCTGTCTCGACTGTAGATCATAAAAGTGATTTGTGACGTGTTCCTCATCAGGCCGGTCACAGTGGTAAAACGGTGCCTGAACTCGAGAGGACCGTTGGGTTGATGAAGAAGGTGGTGGAGAGGGTGCAGAGGGAGAACGAGACGCTCAAGAAATCTGCCGCGCCTGCAAATCAAGAGAAGTTCACAGCCTTGGAGCAAGAACATGAGAAGCTAAAGGTCGTTGACCGCATCGTGTCTCGCGTCTCATAAACAAGTCTGTAGGTCAAGTCTGTTAACTCATCTGTTGCGTCTCCGCGACTGACGATAAATGTTGCTTTCGTTTCCAGGGTGACTATGAGAAACTGAAGGGTCAAAGTGAAGCTGAGCTCACTTCCAAACTTGAGTCTAAAACCAAAGGACTGGAGAGAATAGTAGTGGAGAATGAACGCCTACGCAAGGAGATGAAAAGGGTGACTACTCATTGTTAATAAGGTCCACAATCTCTGATGAAAAACATGAGGATATTTCATATTTAAAAGCTGGTATTTTGGTGTTTAGTCACTAGATTGAGAAAATACATTTGGTATCTTGAAAACTATGTCTTTGAGTCTCACAAAGTAAAAAAAACAAACATATTTTTTTAACTTATTTGTGCAAAGTGTGCAGTGTCTTTCATAGCCTGTTTTTAATGCTGTAAAAATATATATATTTTTTCTGAAGATGTTTGTCCTGGAGGTACTTTATATGTGCAAGTTTAAAGTTTAAAGGATTTCTCTCTTGTAATAAAAACCCTCTGAACACTTGTTTTCATCTCCGTTATCCGTGCCGGATGTGCGCTGCTTTCATTTCAGGAGATGGAAGCAGCGCAAAGGCTGAGAGAGACCAAGGCGAGTCTGGAAGTGACAAACGAGAAGCTTGAGGCAGATCTGGAGGAAACCAAGCAAAGACTGCAGGCAGCTCTCTCCAAACCCATCACAGAAGGAGTGAACAGTAAGACCTGGAAGGCCTCTGTGGTAACAAGGTCAGCAAACTGTTTTTTTTTTATTATACTTCTTATTATTCGGGGGGGGCAGGCATCGATGAAGAAGTCAGTCTCCAGAGTGTGAGTAAGCCGGTGTTTGTTTCACTTCCATCCGCAGAATGTTTGAGAACAAGATGAAGGAGCTGGAGAAGGAGCTCTCCCAGAAGACCTCCAGTCTGTCTGAACTCAAACAGCAGCTGAAGGAGACGAGAGAGCGCGAGGAGAGAGCTCGGATAAGCAACCGGCAACTTGAAGATCAGGTACTGGCTCAATCACTGTTTTGTTTACCAGTCAGGTCATTAGCTATTTAATGCTGCCCTTTCATAAAGTTGAGGGATGGGCTAATTCAGTGCAGCAGATGACCTGACTCTCTGTCCTAATAAAACCAGCGCAGAAGCTCCCTGGATCTGAACCCTGCCTGCCAATTCATGACACATGCTTTCTGTTAAAGTCCAAGCTGAAGACATCATGGAGGCTAATTTTCTCAGACTTTCGGAAAGTGTTCACAGGCTGCTTGAGTGGTCTTGACAATTAAATTGACGATGACAGTTAAATAGGTGGAGTTCTCCCTTAAAGTCAAAATGTACAGCTTGTGTTTGTGGCAGAAAAAAAAGTAACTGAAATGTTTAGAAAAGGGCTGCATGAACGTGTTTTTAATAAAATGTGTTTCTCATTTCTTAGGTTGACATGTTGAAGAGTTTTCCTATCGCTGCAAAGGCGGGAGGAGGACTCACCAAGGAGTTCCAGGCATTGAGGTTTGTTAAATGTGTCCCAACAGTGATGTTAACAGAGAGGATAGAGCTGAAACAAGTGGTTTAATAACCACACATAAAGTCCCTGGACACACATTTCTCTTATTAGAAGATAAGAAAAATAGAATATAATATCATGGTTTGTTGGTTGACATCACTTCACAAAAGTCATGGTATAGTAAGTCGTAAAAAGTCATAGTATAGTATGTCATAGTCAAAGTAAAGTGTGTCATATTATAGTTATAAAACATGTCATAGTATGTAATAAAGAATGTTGTAGTATAGTATATCATTACAAAATTATTATAAAGTATATTATAATGAATAGATAAATTAAAATGTAAAACGCGGAAAGTCATAGTATAGTGTGTCGTTAAAACACATAAAGTCATAGTATAGTGTGTTGTTAAAAAACATAAAAAAAGGCATAGTATAGTATGTTGTAAAATGTAAAAAAAATAGTTTAGTGTGTCGTAAAAAGAAAAAAAGTGGTATGTCGAAAAAAGTCATAGTACAGTGTGTTGTTAAAGAAAATCATGGTATGTCAAAAAAAAGTCATAGTATAGTGTGTTGTTAAAAAACATAAAAAAGTCATAGTATAGTGTGTAGTTAAAAAAATCATGGTATGTCGAAAAAAGTCATAGTATAGTGTGTTGTTAAAAAAAATCATGGTATGTCAAAAAAAAGTCATAGTATAGTTTGTTGTTAAAAAACATGAAAAGGCATAGTATAGTATGATGTAAAATGTAAAATAAAATAGTTTAGTATGTCGTAAAAAGAAAAAAGGTCATAGTATAGTGTCGTCAAAACATGTAAAGACATAGTACAGTGTGTCGTTAAAACGCGCAAAGACATAGTATAGTGTGTCGTTAAAAAACATAAAAAAGTCATAGTATAGTATGTTGTTAAATGTAAAAAAAAGTTGTTTAGTGTGTCGTAAAATGAAAAAGTCATAGTATAGTGTGTTAAAAAAAATCATGGTATGTCGAAAAAAGTCATAATATAGTGTGTTGTTAAAAACCATTAAAAAAAAGTCATAATATAGTGTGTTGTTAAAAACCATTAAAAAAAAGTCATAGTATAGTGTGTTGTTAAAAACCATTAAAAAAAAGTCATAGTATAGTGTGTTGTTAAAAACCATTAAAAAAAAGTCATAGTATAGTGTGTTGTTAAAAAACATAAAAAAGTCATAGTATAGTATGTTGTAAAATGTAAAAAAAATTGTTTAGTGTGTCGTAAAAAGCAAAAAAGTCATAGTATAGTGTGTTGTTAAAAAAAATCATGGTATGTCAAAAAAAAGTCATAGTATAGTTTGTTGTTAAAAAACATGAAAAGGCATAGTATAGTATGATGTAAAATGTAAAATAAAATAGTTTAGTATGTCGTAAAAAGAAAAAAGGTCATAGTATAGTGTCGTCAAAACATGTAAAGACATAGTACAGTGTGTCGTTAAAATGCGCAAAGACATAGTATAGTGTGTCGTTAAAAAACATAAAAAAGTCATAGTATAGTATGTTGTAAAATGTAAAAAAAATTGTTTAGTGTGTCGTAAAAAGCAAAAAAGTCATAGTATAGTGTGTTGTTAAAAAAAATCATGGTATGTTGAAAAAAGTCAGTATAGTGTGTTAAAACACGTAAAGACATAGCATAGTGTGTCGTAAAAAGTCATAAAATAGTCAACTTGACAATTCACTGTGTAAATAGTTTATTGTGGGAATGAAGTGTACACTTGTAGATCATGGATATTTCTACCTCCCCATCCTGTGATTCAACATGTTTGTCTTAGACTGGTTAACACTGAGCTGGAGAAGGAGAACACGGAACTGAAACAAAGGCTGAACGAGTACAGTCAGCGATACGGTGAAACATCTTCTACACTAGGTGACCAAACACACTATTGCAAATGTTGCTTACTTGTGATTGTCCTCCAACAGTGAAGAGACATGATTTTTTTTATAGATGAGCTGCACGTTTTCATCTCTTTTTGTATTCTCAGACCACGCAAAGCTCAAACGCATCCTGCATGCGGCCGAAGCGGAGAAAACCAAACTTCAAACTGAGGTGAAAAAGCTGAGGAAAGAACTGGAGAACTTCGACCCGACGTTCTTCGAAGAGATCGAAGACTTGAAATACAACTACAACTTAGAGGTGAAGAAGAACATTCTGCTGGAGGAACAGCTGAAGAAAGTCTGCGATCAGTTCGGCGTGAAAGCTGAACTGCCCAATGTGTCCGTCAGTTAACTCGGGGTTACTGTGCCTTTAAATGACGTCAGGACTGTTAAAACTAAACTGTTCGTTATTCTCAGCTCTGTCAATCATGACAAATGTCTCCTTTTCAGAACCACAGTAAAGAGTTGTAGCTTCTTCCATAAGGCAGTTCCATTTTGTTAATACTAGGTTTGTAGCATATTTATTTATATTTTTTTCTATGTATGTCAACAAAGCAGACTGAATAAAAATCTGATGAATACAAATGTTTACATGCTCGTCATTTATTCTTCACATAGCAATGAAAGAGCCGTAACATACAGTATATTAATGGAGCAGTTTCAACAACTCATGCTGCTTAAACACCCGTTGGTCAGTTATTTTTATTATTTTTTTTTACACATCTGGAATAATTGGCAAAAATATTTGGCTGTCGCTAAAGTGACAAATACTTACGACAGTGAAAGGTTCATTTTCTCGCGCCGCGCTTACGAAGCAAACTTGATGTCCAGCAGTCGACTGAAACAGTGTCCATTTAGCACGGAGAAGAATGAGAACAAGTCCTCGCCGTCGTATTCGCCGACGCGGACCACCACCGCCCGGTCGGCGAGGGAGGTCTCCCCATCCGGCCAGCGCAGTCCCAGGTGATGGCGGTGGACCTGGAGACGCAACGGCCGATTTAAAAAACATCTCGCAGGTCCTCTGGATCAACACTCTACGCGTCTTCCTTACCTTCACGAGTGTGCCGTCGTCGCAGTGCCAGACGATGCCCTCGACTCGGCCCTCTGGACTCTCCTGGAACCAGGAGCACAGCTGCTGGAAGTCCACGGGCGGAGGGTTTTTGATGGGAACGCTGCCATGTGCCACCAGGCAGTGGACGGGCTGCTTCTTACCGCCCAGTCCTGTGAGGACGACACGACTAATGTTGGTGCTGCTCCTTATTCTGAGGAACTGAACCACGCCGTCTGTTTATCGTGCAATTTTATGACATACTATACTGACATTTTTTTTTGTTGAGCAGAAGAGCAGCGATAGAAGAGCAGCGAACGCTCGTTGCATTTACCGTAAGGGTTCCCGTTGACGTTGGTTCCAATGAGCTCCAGGGTTTGTTCCAGGAGGTCGGCCAGCCGGACCGCCGCGACTTCTAGCGCGTCTCCATCTTCAGCGCAGGGCCTGAGGACAAGAGCCGCCCGCGCCTCGCAATCCACCACGGAGGCGTGCCAGCAGTACTGTTTGTTCTCCTTCTCCACCGGAACCCAGCCTGCACCGAAAACAAGAGGAGGAGCGAATCACTACTTCCGCAGGCAGCATCATCCACAAGGACCCCGATACGGATTCATAATTTCAAAGCGTATCTTTATTAAAATTGAGGTTTGATGGTTTGACTTCGGGACCTGGAATGTGTCCATGTTCGTCGGGCACTGGGTGGCCGTTGTGATGTTTGACTCTGTGGGCTGGGATCCACGTCTCTGGCACCGTCTTAAAGTCCTCCTCTACGTTCCACGTGAAACCTGAGAAAAAAAAAGAAAAAAAAGTCACATTGTTCACTCTGTAAACTCTTGTTTTGTGGACCAAGAGGAGGACAGCTGCAGACCCCGATGAACTAAAGTCAACCCGCGGTTCGGTCGCTGAAGCTAGAACACCTTTACAGCTGTGGTGAGAACGCTGGTGCCTCTTGAACCTCTTCTCCGCCGGTTTGTTGGGTTTCCTGTCGAGGCGAGCCCAGAGGTGAGGTCGTCCTGCGGGAAGAAGAGAAAACGCCGTTCGGTTTGAGTCACGAAAATGAATCGATGAAGTCGCCTTCGCTGTTCCTCTATGATACTATGACTTTTTTCGACATACCATGATTTTTTTTAACAACATACTATACTATGACTTTTTTCGACATACCATGATTTTTTTTAACATCACACTATACTATGACTTTTTCGACAAACCATGATTTTTTTTAATAACACACTATACTATGACTTTTTTCGACATACCATGACTTTTTTTAACAACACACTATACTTTGACTTTTTTATGTTTTTTAACAACACACTATACTATGACTTTTTTTGACATACCATGATTTTTTTTAACAACATACTATACTATGACTTTTTTATGTTTTTTAACAACACACTATACTATGACTTTTTTCGACAAACCATGATTTTTTTTAACAACATACTATACTATGACTTTTTTCGACATACCATGATTTTTTTTAACAACATACTATACTATGACTTTTTTCGACATACCATGATTTTTTTTAACAACATACTATACTATGACTTTTTTCGACATACCATGATTTTTTTTAACAACACACTATACTATGACTTTTTTATGTTTTTTAACAACACACTATACTATGACTTTTTTTGACATACCATGATTTTTTTTAACAACACACTATACTATGACTTTTTTATGTTTTTTAACAACACACTATACTATGACTTTTTCATGTTTTTTAACAACATACTATACTATGACTTTTTTTGACATACCATGACTTTTTTTAACAACACACTATACTATGACTTTTTTATGTTTTTTAACAACACACTATACTATGACTTTTTTTGACATACCATGACTTTTTTTAACAACACACTATACTATGACTTTTTTATGTTTTTTAACAACACACTATACTATGACTTTTTTCAACATACCATGATTTTTTTTAACAACACACTATACTATGACTTTTTTTGACATACCATGATTTTTTTTAACAACATACTATACTATGACTTTTTTATGTTTTTTAACAACACACTATACTATGACTTTTTTCGACAAACCATGATTTTTTTTAATAACACACTATACTATGACTTTTTTGCTTTTCACGACACACTAAACTATTTTTTTTACATTTTACAACACACTATACTATGACTTTTTTATGTTTTTTAACAACACACTATACTATGACTTTTTTTGACATACCATGATTTTTTTTAACAACACACTATACTATGACTTTTTTTGACATACCATGATTTTTTTTTAACAACACACTATACTATGACTTTTTTCGACATACCATGATTTTTTTTAACAACACACTATACTATGACTTTTTTCGACATACCATGATTTTTTTTAACAACACACTATACTATGACTTTTTTATGTTTTTTAACAACACACTATACTATGACTTTTTTCAACATACCATGATTTTTTTTAACAACATACTATACTATGCCTTTTTATGTTTTTTTAACGACATACTATACTATGACTTTTTTATGTTTTTTAACAACACACTATACTATGACTTTTTTCAACATACCATGATTTTTTTTAACAACACACTATACTATGACTTTTTTTGACATACCATGATTTTTTTTAACAACATACTATACTATGACTTTTTTATGTTTTTTAACAACACACTATACTATGACTTTTTTTGACATACCATGATTTTTTTTAACAACACACTATACTATGACTTTTTTCGACATACCATGATTTTTTTTAACAACACACTATACTATGACTTTTTTCGACATACCATGATTTTTTTTAACAACACACTATACTATGACTTTTTTGCTTTTTACGACACACTAAACTATTTTTTTTACATTTAACAACACACTATACTATGACTTTTTTCGACATACCATGATTTTTTTTTAACAACACACTATACTATGACTTTTTTATGTTTTTTAACAACACACTATACTATGACTTTTTTCAACATACCATGATTTTTTTTAACAACATACTATACTATGACTTTTTTATGTTTTTTAACAACACACTATACTATGACTTTTTTCAACATACCATGATTTTTTTTAACAACATACTATACTATGCCTTTTTTATGTTTTTTTAACGACATACTATACTATGACTTTTTTATGTTTTTTAACAACACACTATACTATGACTTTTTTCAACATACCATGATTTTTTTTTAACAACACACTATACTATGACTTTTTTTGACATACCATGATTTTTTTTAACAACATACTATACTATGACTTTTTTATGTTTTTTAACAACACACTATACTATGACTTTTTTCAACATACCATGATTTTTTTTAACATCACACTATACTATGACTTTTTTCGACAAACCATGATTTTTTTTAATAACACACTATACTATGACTTTTTTATGTTTTTTAACAACACACTATACTATGACTTTTTTTGACATACCATGATTTTTTTTAACAACATACTATACTATGACTTTTTCATGTTTTTTAACAACACACTATACTATGACTTTTTTTGACATACCATGACTTTTTTTAACAACACACTATACTATGACTTTTTTATGTTTTTTAACAACACACTATACTATGACTTTTTTATGTTTTTTAACAACACACTATACTATGACTTTTTTTGACATACCATGATTTTTTTTAACAACACACTATACTATGACTTTTTTATGTTTTTTAACAACACACTATACTATGACTTTTTCGACAAACCATGATTTTTTTTAATAACACACTATACTATGACTTTTTTCAACATACCATGACTTTTTTTAACAACACACTATACTATGACTTTTTTCGACATACCATGACTTTTTTTAACAACACACTATACTATGACTTTTTTATGTTTTTTAACAACACACTATACTATGACTTTTTTTGACATACCATGATTTTTTTTAACAACATACTATACTATGACTTTTTTATGTTTTTTAACAACACACTATACTATGACTTTTTTCGACAAACCATGACTTTTTTTAACAACACACTATACTATGACTTTTTTATGTTTTTTAACAACACACTATACTATGACTTTTTTTGACATACCATGATTTTTTTTAACAACATACTATACTATGACTTTTTTATGTTTTTTAACAACACACTATACTATGACTTTTTTTGACATACCATGATTTTTTTTAACAACACACTATACTATGACTTTTTTTGACATACCATGATTTTTTTTAACAACACACTATACTATGACTTTTTTCGACATACCATGATTTTTTTTAACAACACACTATACTATGACTTTTTTCGACATACCATGATTTTTTTTAACAACACACTATACTATGACTTTTTTCGACATACCATGATTTTTTTTAACAACACACTATACTATGACTTTTTTCGACATACCATGATTTTTTTTAACAACACACTATACTATGACTTTTTTCGACATACCATGATTTTTTTTAACAACACACTATACTATGACTTTTTTGCTTTTTACGACACACTAAACTATTTTTTTTACATTTTACAACATACTATACTATGCCTTTTTTATGTTTTTTTAACGACATACTATACTATGACTTTTTTATGTTTTTTAACAACACACTATACTATGACTTTTTTTGACATACCATGATTTTTTTTAACAACATACTATACTATGACTTTTTCGACATACCATGATTTTTTTTAACAACACACTATACTATGACTTTTTTCGACATACCATGATTTTTTTTAACAACACACTATACTATGACTTTTTTCGACATACCATGATTTTTTTTAACAACACACTATACTATGACTTTTTTCGACATACCATGATTTTTTTTAACAACACACTATACTATGACTTTTTTGCTTTTTACGACACACTAAACTATTTTTTTTACATTTTACAACATACTATACTATGCCTTTTTTAACGACATACTATACTATGACTTTTTTATGTTTTTTAACAACACACTATACTATGACTTTTTTTGACATACCATGATTTTTTTTAACAACACACTATACTATGACTTTTTTTGACATACCATGATTTTTTTTAACAACACACTATACTATGACTTTTTTCGACATACCATGATTTTTTTTAACAACACACTATACTATGACTTTTTTATGTTTTTTAACAACACACTATATTATGACTTTTTTCAACATACCATGATTTTTTTTAACAACATACTATACTATGACTTTTTATGTTTTTTAACAACACACTATACTATGACTTTTTTCAACATACCATGATTTTTTTTAACAACACACTATACTATGACTTTTTTTGACATACCATGATTTTTTTTAACAACATACTATACTATGACTTTTTTATGTTTTTTAACAACACACTATACTATGACTTTTTTCGACATACCATGATTTTTTTTAACAACACACTATACTATGACTTTTTTGCTTTTTACGACACACTAAACTATTTTTTTTACATTTTACAACATACTATACTATGACTTTTTTATATTTTTTAACAACACACTATACTATGACTTTTTTCGACATACCATGATTTTTTTTAACAACACACTATACTATGACTTTTTTATGTTTTTTAACAACACACTATACTATGACTTTTTTTGACATACCATGATTTTTTTTAACAACATACTATACTATGACTTTTTTATGTTTTTTAACAACACACTATACTATGACTTTTTTCGACATACCATGATTTTTTTTAACAACACACTATACTATGACTTTTTTCAACATACCATGATTTTTTTTAACAACACACTATACTATGACTTTTTTGCTTTTTACGACACACTAAACTATTTTTTTTACATTTTACACTATACTATGACTTTTTTATGTTTTTTAACAACACACTATACTATGACTTTTTTTGACATACCATGATTTTTTTTAACAACACATACTATGACTTTTTTCAACATACCATGATTTTTTTTAACACACTATACTATGACTTTTTTGCTTTTTACGACACACTAAACTATTTTTTTTACATTTTACAACATACTATACTATGCCTTTTTTATGTTTTTTAACGACACACTATACTATGACTTTTTTCGACATACCATGATTTTTTTTAACAACACACTTCATAGACAACTTCATTAACAACTCTTCATAGAAATAGGATATAAATATGATTATTTTTTTTACAGTGCCTTGCCCGAGAGAGCGCGTGAATGGTAGGTGTGGTCACCTTTATGAAGCGTGACATAACAACATGTGCCGTCTAGTTTCTCCGTGGCGAGCGCACAGTCAACGCCGGCCTCCAGAGCAACAGGGTTCACGGTTTCTGTGGCGACGACCTGAAACTGCTGAGGAGACAAAAACAGACGTTTCAACATTAGTGGAGGAACATTTTTCTTTCTTTTCTTTGGACATTTTAAAGATGATTAGTGGAAAAAACATTATTCATAGATGAAATGATGAATTGTAGGTGTGTGTGTGTGTGTGTGTGTGTGTGTGTGTGTGTGTGTGTGTGTGTGTGTGTGTGTGTGTGTGTGTGTGTGTGTGTGTGTACCAGGGTTTACACTAAAACCTTTTTATTTTTTTAACATTTAAACAGCAACACGATCTAACTTCCAACAAAAAGCAGAATGAATGAGCCCTGGAGGTAAACTCTGGGGATGAAAAGCTACACAGCAGAATAAATACTATAATTAAAAAAATGAACTCCGCCTTCACCACCTGCAACATTAAAGCGACGGACGCATGAATGCATCAATAATTACAATGCAATAACATAATATGCATGTCAAACGTGTCAAAGATGAATCAATCATTTTGTAACTTTTTATCCAACATTCAGGTTTGTGTTTCAGTAAAAGATCTGAGCTGTGACACCTGAGGTACTGGAAAAGGAGGATGGTGATGAATGGCAACACAAGCGTCACTACTTACGAGAGGGGGACGTGTTAAAACTATTAGCAATGTCACTCACACACCAGCGCCGTGTCCGTTGTGACAACAATGGACGAGTTCGTTTTGTTTACATCCTCTGTGTTCACGTCCACCCTGAGGTGTAGCTTCAGGCTAGCTTCAGGTGTTCGTGAATCACTCACCTGACAGTCCCGTTTCCTCGACTGTTCCTCCTTCACGTCCGTCAGAAAGACACACGGTACCTTCTGCTGAACGGAGCCCAGGCGTCGCATTGTCGTGTGTTTTTATCAAACCCTCTGCCGGTAACGTGTATCGCTGAGCGGAGCGCAAACACACACCCCCTCCCCCCCCCCCACGGTGTGCCGTTAGCATCGGAGCAGCATCACGGCTAGCAAGGGATGTGGATTTCTGGTCACGTGACGCGTTTTTTCTTCTTCACTTTTTTTTTTGTCGCTTCGCAAACACTCAAACGGCTCGTTAGCGCCACTATGCGGTGTGGTGGTGGGACCTCTCTGATTAAAATAATACAGCATTTTAGCTGAATGTTTAAGTTTGTATTTTAATTACTCAATTGACTGAAAATAATTACTTGTTACAATGTCAATTTCTCACTGCAAAAGTCTCATTTACAGCCTCGTTTGTTGTGCTTAAGTTGTATGTCATGTTCTCTTTATTTCTTATTTTTTTATATTTTTTTATTTTTTAAATAAATAATTTCTTTTTTTTTTATTTATTCAATATTCAAATACCCATGAATTAAATGGTTTGTAATTTAATTTAATTGATTTAAACTAATTAAATCAAAGATTATAACTAGCAGTGTTGGTGTAAGAAGTTACATAAAAAATAGCAATACCTCAGTGTGGAAATACTAAAGTCAAGTATTACGTTTTTTTTACTCAAATTAAAGTAAAAGTATTGGCATCAAAATATATTTAAAGTACCAAAAGTAAAATGAGTCGTTATACAGAATGGCCCACTTCAGAAAGATATAGATACTGGAATATAATTATTGATTTATTAATATGTTTATCACTTTAATGTTAAAGCTGAGTTTGGTTTTAATATTCTGTGTTACAGATCTGAAGCTAAATTTATCAAATGAATGTTGTGAAGTATAAAGCTTAATATTTCCCTCTGACATGCAGTAGAGTAGAAGTATAAAGTAACATTTCAGTACAAGTACCTTCAAATTTAAACTGTATTTATTTCCACCACTGATAATTAGCCACTCAAAATAGGGAACTATTAAACGGTGCATAGTTACAAACTAATTTCACTTCAGGTGAATAGCAGACCACCTCAAGGTGTCACTCGGAGAGAACCAGGACATTATGATGTAGCATTTCAAAATTAAAGCCCTTCAAAATCTCATTCGTGAGCCAACTTCAAATCACATTCATGATTTCAGATTTTATTTTAGAGGAAACGGACATGTAAAGGGAAAATCATGTGCTCATACACACAAACACACAGACTAAATAATTGTTGCTTTTCAACCTCAGTAGCATGTGTTTGTAGAGAAAATGCTATAAAATGTGAACATTTACAATTACATTTAAAATAACTGAAACCTATCAAAGCATTTAAAAGGTATGTATTTAAAACATTGTGGCTGCAATTAATATGACCAAAGAAACCCCCCCCCCCCCCCTCACAGAACTATAGTAACTCTACTCTGAAGAGTTAGTTTTGAAGTCTGGATTCACACACACAGAGTGATGTCACTGGAGTACTTCCTGTCTTCTTCGTCGTCTTCTTCGTCTTCTCCTTCATGTTGACTGTGCAGGTCCACCTCGCTGTCCGTCTGCTTCCACATCTCTGTCTCTATGTCGTCCTTCTGCGGCTCCTGAGACCGAAAGGTGAAAATATTCCTTTTCCAAAAAGCAGAGAGAAAAACAAAAATGCACATTTCGAAAACGCACAATAATACAGAGATTTTTAAAAAGCGTTATTAAGCTCAGTAGAACACCACTCACAGTTTGTAGTACCACACGACGCCCGCTGCCGTTAGCAGCAGAACGATGACGCCAAGAACGATGAGTGCTGCGGGTACATCTGGAACGATACATCCAACGTTTACAGAGTGTCACCATCAACCGTCTGATTCATACCACACTGCTGCAAGCAAGACACAATGTTGCAAAATCCATTCCATGTCATATTTAACTCTGTGATTTCTGCATAAAAATAGACAAACAATACACAACTAGTTACATTATAGTAGTTAAACATAGTCGTCCCACTATCTACTACAATCTAGCTTGATCAGTCTGTTATGAACCGTATCAACGCTTTACATTCATATTTTTTAGTTTTCTTTATTCATATTTTTACATCTATCTGTGATTTGTGTTTTTACATGAATTTGATCGTTTGTGTGTTTTAGACATTAATCATGAACAAAAGTATTTAAAGGTTTAACGATTGCATTTGTGCGTCAGCTTATTGTGGCGTCTCGTTGGCGCCCCCTAGTGGCCCAAAAAAAACCAATGGGATTATTGCAGCTTTGGCTCCCAGTTGGTCAGTCTGGGAACCGGAGGGTTGATGGTTCGATCCTTGGCTGGGACGTGTCAAATTTCTCCCATCCCTGTATTAGTACTATACTAAATATAGTATAATATATATATATATATATATATATATATATATATATATATATATAAAAAAACAGGGAAAACGTCTGATGAAAATACAAAATTTACTCTTGAGAATAAAAGGTCTTTTGTGGACTTTGAACCACATAGAGACATAAATAAGCTAATTAGAGCGGAGACTTTTGCCTCTTCCACATAAAAACCTCAAACAAAAGCGTAAAGACGAGGACGTACTTCCCAGTGGAGGTTTTGCAGACCCCGTCGACTGTGGCATCGCTGACTCGGAGGAAAGAGAGAAACCGGAGGCATGAGCGGAAGTAGAAAACACCAAACTGACGACGGTGGCTTCTGACTTGACGAGTTGAGAAATGGACGTAGGAACATGAGCGGAGGGAGGCATCGGAGTCGGGGAGGTGGAGGAAACCCTGGCTGAATGCGTGGTCTGGATTCGGAGGGTGGAAGCTGAAGTGAACGGCGTCCGCTCGGGAGCTTTTCGGGTTCCCGGCTTCCTCGGAGGTGGAGACTCGGTCGCTGATCTGAGCGAAGGTCTAGAAGGAGTCCAGGTCCGGGTCAGCGCCGTCAGGGTGGAGCTTTGTGGACTGGCAGTCGACCTGTCTGGTGTTTCCTCTAAATCTGGAGAGGAACAAAAGCTTTGTGTTTACACATACTTAGACATCTTTAACGTCCACAAAAAGGGGCAATGTGTGCGATTCAGATCACTGATTTTCCCGCAGGTCTTAAAAATGTTTTGTTTCTCTGAACGACTTTTACATACAATAGAATAACAGAGGATGCTGCAAATACAACATCTGTATAATAGAGTAAGCATTTTTACAATCAGAGTTAAGAGTATAACCGGCATAGCACAGTACCGGTAATAAACAGTACCTGATGCATTGAAGCAGAAGACACCAAACTTTCTATCTGCCCTCGCGGACCACGTCACCACACCAGTTTTACCGTTTCCACATTTACTGTCAGCTGTGAGTCGTGGGACGACGGCGATCTGTTCAGCTATCCAGCCAAACCTGTTCAAATATAAATAAAGCGTGAATCATCAAAGCATGGCTCGGATACCTGAGCGGGTGTTCTGCCTTGCTCAGGCCGCATCGCTTCTGGGCCTTACTTGCACGTCTGCAGGCCGAGCCGCACCGCTCGCTCCATCTGGGCTCTGGACGCCACGGTGACGTTCAGAGCCAGACAGGCGGCTCTGGCGGCAGCGAGGTCGAAGGTGTATCCTCCTCCTTCCATCAGTAAGAAGACTCCAGCAGCTCCGGGACGCTGTGGGACTGAAAAAAAAAAAAAAAAAAAAAATGCAGATATTTTAAAAAGTATTTCGCCGAAGTGTGAATTTATTATTTTTAAAAAAGCAGCAGGATGTGTGTTCATTTTGTCATTTCACACTTTAATTTACAGATACATATTAATGTAAAGTAAATAATCCATAACATTGGTGCACAGATTGAGCCATTGTACTGCGGGGTAGAAAAACAACAATGACAAAACGTAATAAAGTAATTGATATTTTCCACTTTTAAGTCATGCTAATATCTGATGCTTTCACATTTTTCATGCATTCTTGAAACTTTTAGCCGACTGTGAACACAAGAGTTCATTCTTCAACGTCACGTGAAAAAAGTAACCAAGAAGAGAAGTTTGAAACAAAGAACATACTCCCTTCTCCACAAGAGGTCATGCATGAAAGATAATATGCATGACATTGTTGTACATCCATGCATTTAAATGTATTTACAGCAAAAACATGAATCTGAATGAAATACACAGTTGTGTCGCCTCACCTGCATCAGAAACAAAAACCACTGACCTTTGATTAGGTTGGAGTTGGACGCCAGCAAACAGGCTGCAAAAGAGAAAAGTAAGCATCGCGTACAAAAACGAAATCTTTCCATGTTTG
The DNA here is from genome assembly GCF_023349555.1 of Cebidichthys violaceus. Lineage (NCBI taxonomy): Eukaryota > Metazoa > Chordata > Actinopteri > Perciformes > Stichaeidae > Cebidichthys > Cebidichthys violaceus. The sequence continues at coordinate 179,760 of NW_027176980.1, read as the reverse complement.
CAATAAAAAAAATAGATATAACTGAAGCGGTGGAAGGTGGGGAAGCGAGTAAAGCGAACGCAGGGGGAAAGAGCCTCAGAACAAATGAGACGAGGAAACAGGAAGAGGGGGTTCAAATCTGCTTGATGCCCCTTCACGAGATAAAACACACACACACACACACACACACACACACACACACGGGAAGACCTCGACTCTCAGTGTGTGTTTCATTCAAAACGTTGTTGTTGTTTCGGGGGTATCGAGGGGGTATATACATGTATATATATATATATATATATACGTATATATACATACATATATACGTATATATACATATATACATATATATATACGTATATATGTATGTATATATACATATATATACGTATATACGTATATATATATATATATATACATATATATATATATATATATATATACGTATATATATATATATATATATATACGTATATATATATGTATATATATACGTATATATATATATATATATATATATATATATATATATATATATATATATGTTCAACAATGGACTCGTTAAAAATACAAACAAATTGAGGATTTCCAGGAACCATTAAAGCAGGAGGACAGGTCACATTAACTTCAACTCTCCTGAAATGAATAAATACTTAAAAATCAGTCATGGTGGATGTTCGCTTCATACTTCTTTATGTCTTCTCAGCCAAATACAGATGAAAAAATATACTTGAATACATTTTTTTTTCTGCTTAGTCAGCATCTGCCTTCCACAGCCACGTTTGTTTCCGACAGGCTCGTCGGAAAGAGAACTTCCTCCACATTGTTCCCTGCGTGTGTTCCTCCTTCTCTTCACGTTGACTCTTCTTCTCTGTCATCATGTGTAGCTCTTCTGTGTTCGTGTTTGAGTGCTTTTTTTTAATATGTCTGTGGACGGATCTTTGTCCACAGACATATAACCACAAACATCCACAAATATGTCCACAAACGGCACATTTTAGACACTTTCAGAAGTGTGGACGGGACCGAAGACGAGCGTGGTCGAAGAAAGGGTCGGGCAGAAACGGCGCGGTGGGAAGCGGGGAAGGGAATGAGTCTGCAGGGTTTCTTCTGCACCACATCGCTTTCTGTTCTGAAGAAAGATTGTTCAATATTCTTCCTTTTTTTTCCGGACTTGTAAAGCAATCGTTTTAAGACATTTTTTTTTTTAGAAAATATGCTTATTCATGAGACGAGAGGAATGACACTCTCATATCTGTCGGTTAAATCTGAAGCTGTGCAACAACACGTTGGCTTAGCTTAGCATAAAGAGTGCACACAGCGAGCCTTAATTAATCTAACAGCACCTCTAAGGCGAATGAATCAACATCGCCTTTTGTTTAAATTGTGCAAAAACTACGATTTTGGAGGGAATTCAGCTTTATGAGCTTTTCAAAAAAAAAAAAAAACGGCAATGTTTTTGCAATTCTGATGGTCTTTTGAAGCTTTTGTGGTTGAAAATAAGCGGCGTTCACAGCTTAATGGATGTCAAGACTTTGATGCTTGATACTGAAATCAAAACCTCATCGTGAGATCACACAGGGGCGTTTCTAGGATTCAAAGAAAGGGGGGGGGGGGGGGCTTAGCCACAAGGGGAGTGGCATGTTTTGCGCACCGCAATTTTTTTGGGGGGCCCATTTGTGCCCGCGGACATCCATTGTTTCAGACATAGACTATAGATTATAGATTGGTTCAATCAGAAAGAGTGTGATTTTGCTCCGTAGCTTTGCTTGTATTCAGTATATGATGAGACAGAATTTCAGGGTCATAGTGAAAATTTGACAACACAAATATGAACTTTTCTCAAATAGAGAGAAATAATTTTCCCGCTTGTAAAGGATAAACTAGCTTTCATATCCGCGTCACTCCCAAATCAGAATTCTCAATGGATGGAGAATGGAGCTGAAAGGGTCAACTTTTGAGTTGTTTACTTGTTTTATTATGAGCAGAAGGGAACAAGATTTTGATCAACATTTACATCTATTTTGTTGTCCGTGTAGTTTTTACATACCACTGATATATATATATATATATATATATATATATATATATATATATATATATATATATATACACCTGTACAATAGCGTTATGAGGGACACTATGACATTTAGTTTTCATTACCATTAACTGATTATAAACAACAACATTCTATGGGGACTGATATTGTTTTTTTTATTAATGCAAAGAATAGAGATATGTCGATAGTTATTTCTTGTATTTTGAATTCGCTCGTTCACTCGCGCTCACTGGAGACAGTTTCTAACAAAATAGCTAGCTAGCTAGCTTAGTGTCAACATAGCCCACTACTATATTCCCTTTCATTTGCCTCAAGTAAACCTAAATGTAAGCAGGTAACAATCGTTAACAACTACAGACAGACACATTCTGTAACTAGCTGCACTTACAATTTCCCTCCGCGCATCATTAACTTCGAGCTGAACTCCTTCGCTATAATCCTGGCTGTCGATGACGAGAGACGTTACTTGGCAGAGTGAGAAAGCCAGCGCAGCAGCCTCCCCAAGGTCCTAGTGCCCGTGGGATATAGTTCAGTGTGATGATAGGCTGTTGGATTGTAATTTGAAGAGAAAACATACAAACCAGAACGCACGCATATATGTAGCATGTTAGAGTTATAAATATATCTATATATATTTTTTACTTTTTTTTAAAGCCAATAATGCCAAATTATTTGGGGGGGGCTGAAGAACATTTAAGGTAAATAGGCCTCTATTAACCCTTAATATTTGACATTATATTCCAGGGACTTTGGATGAAAAGCCTGCACGCTTCTCAGGAAACCTGAACCGCGGGAGAGACGGAGGCCGGTTGGCATGATGAGGGATCTCTCCTCTGTCTGCATTTACAGTCACGTGCTGACAGCGAGGGTGTTTTCATGTACAGGGCAGTACAGCGTGTCCCATGCTTTCATGACTCATGACGCGAGTGACTGTCGTGTGAGTAAGGGAGCAACGGATGACCGGGGCCGGGCTGTTAGTGAGGAGGTTATTGGTCACATTTTCCTGGTCAGGAAGTCTCAATTCATCCACGGGGAGAGAGAATAGTAAACGGGAATAGTTCATTGATGAATGTGTGACCTCGATACTGAGAGTCGCCCTCGGGGACAAAAGGAAGTTGTTGTTGTTGTTGAAACTGTTTTTCTCAGGTCACTGATCACGAGCTAATTAGACAGAACTGTCAAATACTTTCCCTAAATGTCTGTTTTTCTGTTTTCTTAGTCGTGAAAAAGTTGCAAAGATATTAGTATAATTTGATCGATAACTGTAATCTTCCCATTAGGAACCCTTTTCAATGTAACAGTCGGGGCTTAAATGCCTCGCCCAACGGTTCGTAAGATATCTCCCGAAAAAAAAGTTAATTTTCATGCATGTTCAGACAACGCAACTAGGCAACGTTGACCTTGAAAAAGGTCAACCTTGAAAAAGGTCGACGTTGACTTGTGGTTTTCTGGGACATGAACAGCGGCGTGCTGGGTGAAAGTCGTAACCTACTTAATACTACGTCCCCTTTCCTCGCTCGCGATTATGTTGATTACATACAAATTGACTATGTTGGATACATACAAATTATAGTGTATTACTTTTCATATATAGGTATACGAACAGTGTCGGGCACCTTAACCAGAGACCAGACTGGGGAGGCAGTACTTTTGTATTTAAGGCAAAATATGGGAGACTGTAGAGGCCATATATTAAAAAATATATATATTTTTTCTTTGGTTGTAATCATGGCAAAACGAAGAATGAAAGATTCCCTTATAGCTAGCAGTGTTTTCCAATGATCGTGCAACAATTGATATTAGATATAGATATTTTTATGATCATAAGATATGAGCCTCTTCAGATCAGGCACAAAAAACGACTTCCCTAAATTTAAGGAAAGATTGTGGTTGAAAAGAAACCACCGCTGACGGGGAGACGAGACGTGAATTGACTACGTAATGGCACCTTTGGCTTTCCATACTTTTTCAAAAAGCAAAGCAGTAATAGCCAAGAAACGTCCCTCACCTGCATCTGTTGTTTGACTTAATAAGCGACACCAATTTTTGTCATGAAGGCAGAACAGAAGACATCCTGTCTTTCACTGCATGTTCCAGTCTGAGTCTCCTCTAGCCCCCCCCCCCCCCCCCCCCCCCCGCTTCACCTGGGAAGACCTGAAGTTTGGCCTGTTGGTGCAAAGAATGTGGCCCCTCCTTTAAATGTTTTACCCCCCCACCCCCCCGCTGCTGAAAATATGCCACTAATGTTGAGTGATATGATAAAGCGTGTGAAGGTCTGAAGTCAAACATTTGAATTACAACGCAGAGACTGTGCGTCTGTCCCGTGCAGCTTTTGTCCTATCGCGTTACCTCATGAATAATTGGTGATAGGATCCCGCCCTCAGCGAGCTCGCGCACGTGAAACCGAGAACTTCATTCACATCACATTCTGAACACAAAACCCGGGAGCACATTTTTTTTTTTTTTGACAAAATGTCACTCAGGGCCAAATCCCACGCGGACCTGCAGACGGCTGCGAGGTCCTCGTTAGACGACGGCTCGTACAAGTCTCTCTCCACGAGCAGCGGCAACGTGAGCAGGGGCGGCCGGTTCGGGAGCGGGACGGCGGCGGCGGTGGAGGAGGTCAAGGGTCTCTCCAGACCGACCGGCAGGAGGCCCGTGAGGGCGGTCCGGCCGCTCAGCGCCATCGGCTCCAACGGCTCCAACGGCTCCTTCCTCCAGATCAACCACCTGCAGGGAGAGCTGGTTAGAAAGAGGAAGGTAAGGAGGGAGAGAGAGAGAGAGAGAGAGAGAGAGAGAGAGAGAGAGAGAGGTGCAAAGCATCCTCAGAGAGTCTGTCAACTTTTTGAAAAGTGGAAATATTACAACTAAACTCGGAAATGTGATGGAAATATGAAAGAGATCCAACAGGGATATTCAGCATCGTGGAGGTTTAGTGTAGAACTGGAACTAAAGTAATACGGTTAAGTCAAACAATCACAAAGACAACATTGTTTCAATCATTTACACTCACTTACATGAGTTCAATATTGTGACCACAAGCAGATTTGGGACAGCATACCTAGCAGATCCGTGTTTAATATCATGCTCACCTGTTATCTTTGGCCTGAAATGTTGGAAGACTTTTTTTTTTTTGGCTGGTTTCAATTTCACATTCTGAAGAACTGACGTTTTGTAGACGTCTTGTTTTAATAAAAGCATAAAAGAGAAATCCTGGACTCACAACTATATAATAAAACATATTTCCGCTTTTTCCCCCCCCCCCCTCTGATTTTAACTTCCCAATCCAGACTTAAATCACAGAATTATTACTTGTTTTTATTCATAACAATTAAATAAATACCTTTCTAGTACACAAGGACATTATCATAATTGGCGTAACAGAACGTTCAGTGAGGAGATTAAACCCGAACAGGACGTGTCTAATAACAGCTCTGGTTCTGGTTCTCTCTCTCTCTGTGTGTGTGTGTGTGTGTGTGTGTGTGTGTGTGTGTGTGTGTGTGTGTGTGTGTGTGTGTGTGTGTGTAACAATGCAAATTGTCAAATTACATCGCAGATGTGTGACGTTCTGCCCTAAAACACATGTGGTGCATTTGTGCACCCCCCCCCCCCCCGGTGAACGTGACGATGCACAACATCATTTCTCCCGTCTGACCTCGCTCGGCGTCGCTGACACGAACCGTCTCCACAACACGTCCCATCATTAAAAACAGATGTCGGGGGAAAACCGATGAACGCTTCCCGGCAGCTAACGGCTCCCTCTTGTGGAGAAAATATGTTGCTGAAGTCAAATCTCGCCACAAAGTCCAATCATATCACACGGTCTTCAAACGATAATAAAAAGCTATGTTAAGAATATAAAAATGTATTCTCTTTCTCACTCGGTGTCGATGTGTATATAAACGTTTTCCCCCCCAGGAATGCGAGGACCTGAGGAAAGAGAACAAGTACTTATCAAACGAGATCCACATGGAGCGGATCATGATGCGCACAGAGAGCGAGCTGACCATGAGGAACCTCAGGAACCTGAACCAGGAGCTGCAGGCTGAAGTCAAAGAGGTACACACACACACACACACACACACACACACACACACACACACACACACACACACACTTTTTAAACAATGCACCATCGACAGGTGAGGGAAAGAAGAGCCCGACTCTCCTGAGAACTGATGAAATGAAGGTATAGATCTTCATTAAAAAATAATTATTAATATTATACTATTATTATTATTATTATTATGATGATGTATATTTTTGTACTTTGGATGCATTTTTGGGATGCTGGAGAACTCATGAAACTCTGTAGGTTGATGCCTCCATTGCCACGACCAGCTTCTCTCCTGTACCCCTGAAGGCCCCCCCCCCCCCCCCCCCCCCTCCATCCTAGATACACCCCTGCTTCAACAGGCCGAGTCGTAAATAACTAGTAAACTGAGAGACGGACCCTTTGAGACTGGAAGACGGCAGCATTTAAGTTTTATCAATATACATTTCTGGGCCTATATTTAGTCTCAAATGATGGTAGTGATCCTCCATAAAGGTATTAAGTTTCATATGTAGAACCATTAACCTATTTCCATTCATTCCACATAGTTGGTCACTGTGTTGGGAGTCGCATTACATCTAGAAACAAAGGAAGGCTTCTACTGTTTCATGTCCAAGTCACTACAGTCTCTCTCTCTCTCTCTCTCTCTCTCTCTCTCTCTCTCTCTCCCCCATCAAGCTGAAGCAGAAGCAGTACCACAGCCAGCAGAGGGCGACGCTGTGCTCGCGTGCCGCGGACGAGGCGGAGGAGTCCAGAGGGGAGGCGGAGAGGAGCAGGGCCCTGGCTGAGGCCCGGGCCCTCGGCTGTCAGCGGGACAAGGAGGCGGCCGAGGCCGACAGGAGCCGCCTGAGCGAGGAGCTGCGGCAGCTGAAGAAAGAGGTGGAGACGGTCGCCGCCGGCCGATCTGGGACTTGTGTAGCGTCAGAGCAGGGATGAGCGGAGGCCGCAACTAGTGGAGCTACAGCGCAACATGTGATGCGTGTGGTGTCCTCGGGTGATCCATCATGACTCCGTCAGGGTGGGACTTCATCCCAAATGTTGGCAGTTAAGTCAACCAGAGAATGATACAGTAGTTATGTAGAACAGAGGAACCGTGGGTTGAATGCCAATTTAGCAACTACAAGCACAAAACATATGGGCCTGAAAATAAAAGACTAAAAGTCATAAAGGATCATTTTTTTTTGTGCATTTTCCATCTGCTGCGTTTAAGAAAACAAAACGACTTGGAAAAAGGTTGTGGTAACTACGGTAACTACGGAAGTAAAGTTATTTAAGTCAGGACATTATACAAATGATAGTGTTGTACTTTTCGTTAAAGTGAAATGTGCCTTTATCGTGTCTTGAGCATCAGTCCCCACATTCACCATCTTGTTGCTGGGACTACTCACTAGACTAGAGCGCCAAATGTGTATTAATCCACCGCTGAAAATAGTCCCCAACAAACACACGTATTGCTGCTGTTTGACTTGTGTTTCCTCAAAAGTACAGAGGCTAATCTCTCTCTCTCTCTCTCTCTCTCTCTCTCTCTCTCTCTCTCTCTCTCTCTCTCTCTCTCTCTCTCTCTCTCTCTCTCTCTCTCTCTCTCTCTCTCTCTCTCTCTCTCTCTCTCTCTCAGCACACCGACCTGCAGCTGTCACTCGCGCAGGCAGAGAAGAGTTACTTCGAAACCAAGCTGAAGCTGGACCGGGCGTCGGGGGAGAAGCGGGCCCTGCTGCAGGACAACGGGAGCCTGGAGGGAGACAGAGACGACCTCCGACGCCAGCTGAGACAGATCACGGAGGAGAACGTCCAGGTCAAACAGAGGTGGGCGTGTTTCAGGAGGGCCTCAAGCAGGAAGTGACGCAACGACTAATTTCCTCTTATTTTCGTCCACAATAAGTTCTTAATTGGTTAGAACCAGTTGATTTCTGGGATTTAAAAGAGTTTTTTTTTTGTTATTTTCTGCTTATGTTCTTCTTCCTCTTACAGCCTTCTGTTTTTTTTGGGTTGCACCTCTTCGGCCAATGCACGACTTTCACCCAGGAGACCTCTGTACGCGTCTCATCGGATGTCCTGAACCTGTAGCTTGTTGAGCTTCGTTTTTATTTTTTATAAAAAAAAAACAGGAACGGCGAGGTTGAAAGTCAAACATCTCGAGGTCGGTCGGGGGGGGTCGACCTCTCACCACGGAGAGCTGGACTGGAAGAAGCTGAGAGGACAGAAATAATAATAATAATAATATACGATCATAATGAATGTCAGAAGAAGAGCTCTTTGATTCCAAGACGTCTCGTTTCACAAGATCAATGGTGGATCTCACTCCCTTAAAGAAAGTAAAAAAAAAAAAAAAAAACTTCGTTGGGAGCGTTGGTGGTCTCTGTGCAGCATCAGTGAACGGAGCGGATTCTTCAAAGGGTCTAATGGGGGAGGGGGGGGGGGGGGGCAAATTCCGAACTCTAGTTTTTAACTAGTTGCTATAGATTCCTCCCACACAGGTACACCAAAGAGGTTTAAACGTCCTTCTTTAATCCCTCGTCGCTTTGATTTACAGGCTGAGCATTTTAGTTTTTTGTGTCCGCAGGGAACTTTAAAATGACCGATTCTCGTTTTTATTTCCGGCTTTCGAAACACAAGCCGACGAAGAAAGGAGGACGCAGTCAAGAGCGAGTTCCTGTGGTGAGAAATTCATGTGTAAGTTCACGTCTTGCGTTCGCAGCGAGGCGAATTGGAGGCGCAGGGCGGCGGCGGCCGAGGAGGAGGGCGAGAGGGCCGAGCGGGCTCAGCGGGAGGCCGAGGCCCAGAGGCGCCTGGCGGAGAAGGAGAGGCAGGAGAGGACGGCCGAGTGCCTCGGCTGGAGGGAGAGGCACGGGGAGCTGGCCGACAGGTTCAGGGGTCAGGAGGACCTGAAGGCCCTGAGGCAGAACAAAGCAGTAAGAGAGCATCCAGCACATAGTTTGTTTGTGGTTTTTAAAATTACTTTAAAAGGTTACTTTTTACGTT
>NW_027176980.1:84320-170589 GCF_023349555.1 Cebidichthys violaceus | reverse complement strand
AGCAGAGGACCTGAGGATACGAGAACGTTTCCTTACCAGCAAGATGATTCCTTTGAGGACGAGTTTTGAGTCTACGCCCACGTTCAGGAGCTCAAGGCATAGCTTGTCAAACTTCTCAGGCGTGAGTTTGTTGAGTATGCTAGAAAAAAAGAAGAAGGATGAGAAGAAGATGTTAGCGTGACGTAAGAACATCAAGAAGGGGTTTTAACGTGCGTTTAGTTGCATGTGGCGATGGTTGTTAGGAGTTAAAGTAACAGTAAACAGCCAATACTTTATCAACAAGCATAAACCTGTGAACACGGAGACAAGCGTTACAATCTATATTTTTATTAAAAAAATATTATTAAAAATATAAATACATTTTAATCCTGTTCTGAATTTGGTCTCCTTTTAAATACAAAATTAAAAAGTGATTATTTAGTAAATGGAAAAGAACCAAAGCGATAATAGTCGTAGTAGCGCTAACGTGCTAACATTAGCATCTCTATTTTAAGTCAAACTCACTAACTTATTGTTTTGTAGTGCATTACGTATCAGTCGTAGTCTTTAAAACAAAATAATCATCAAACCACCACTTAATGATCTCATTCTGCAGCTTTGTTTCATGTGCTAAGACAGAGCCAATTAATAAAGCTTTATTAATCCACAGGCTTTGTTTCCTAAATCTCATTATCCACACGGTCCTCCTCCTTTACTGGCTCTGTTGTTGTCTAACAGAGAGCGGCGTGTGAGTTTCTGTCGGACACCTCCATGTTCTGAGATCCGGCGGTTAACTTTTTATTTCAGTATATAATAAAAACCAGGAGAACGGCAGTTTATGCACAATCATTTTTGCCACGTTTGGTTGACCCTGCTGGCTCTAACTTCTGCGTCTCGTGGTGGACAGTGGTGGACAGTGGTGGACAGCAGCAGCAGCAGCTCGCCGACATTCCTACAGGAAACGCTGTCCTCTCCGTTTCCTGCTTGAAAACATCGCCTGACAAAGAGGCGAAAGAGGCTTAAGTGCCTTTAGCAAAAGCACATGCTCTCTTAGTGACTGCTGAACTGTCTCTGAAGCGGACATTTGATTTTCTGACAGGAACAATATATACACGTTCTTTAAAAAAAAAAAGGGGACATATGATCATTTTAAGGTTCATACTTGTATTTGGGGGTTCTACTAGAACACGTTTACATGATTTAATGTCCAAAAAACACATTTTTTCCTCATACAGTCTGTCTGAATACATCTCTCTTATGTTATGTTGGTAAACCCTGCACAAGCACCGAGTAGACGAGTTTTTCCACGATCTGTCCCCTTTTAAGTCCTCCCGACCTCAAGTCCTCCGTCACAAACACCGATCCACATTTCAGGATTAGCGTTCAAACGTCTTTCTTCAGGAGAGCTCTTCCGGCCGAATCCCGGACGTAATTTGTCAGAGCCGACCCGCACTAACCGTTTGTCAGCCGGGTTCTGTAAACGCTGCTAAAACTGAACCGAAATGACTCTAGCGCCAACAATCCTTCAGCCACAAGGCATCAGGACACTCGCTCACTGTGTCCAGGTAAGTCTGGACGAAAGGTCGAGGAGGAGAAGCTTTTCATGTCCCTCGGGGCGGAGAGTTAACTCGACTCTTACCCTCTCACTTTCCTGAAGATTGCATCGTGTCTCTCTTTTTCGGTGCTGGAGTTGACATCTCGTCTAGTGCTTCGTGAAGGAACCCATCTCTGAACGCTTTGCCCTGGGGTTTTCCCCAGGAACTCGCTGTTAAAGTACAAAGAGAGACAGAGAGACACACACTGAGTACCGCAGAACCTGGAGACTTCACGGCTGGTACAGAAAAATACAGTACAGTTATTGTTCTAGCATAAAATCTAACCCATTTCATAATCATCTTATACGTGACTCGTACTATATAAACGCTGCACTACCAGGTCCATCAACTTGTGTCTATCTTGGAAAAAAAAAACAATAATCAGCAGCAATAAGAAAAGAACCACATACAAGCTGCTAAGAGGGACTTTTGTTTAGAGTTGGTTTTGGCTCCCCCTGTGGATGAAAGCGGGAGCATTCGAGAGCACCAGAGTCCCTTTAGAAACCCTTTCAGTCGACCGCAGGAGGGTCCGACTAGTCTACCCACAGCGGTCTACCCCCCCATTCTGCTGCCGGAGCTACGACTGCAGGTTGAAGGTGGCAGCAAAGCCGTAGATCTCAGACTGCCCAGTTGGTAAACATGCATGTTCTGTCTGCAGCCGACTGACCTCCAGTAACAGGACTTCTGGGTATTCAAAATAAAGAGTTTCCTGGAATTCGGGCCTTTTAAATCAACACAGTTGTCTCAAACCTACCGATGAAGTCACTATACATCAAGTGTGCTCTGGGAAAAAAAAATTCCAAAAAGGACAAACCTGTTGCCGACAGTCTTGGGATAGTGCTGAGGTGCGCCCCTACCACCTCCTCCCCCCGAAGAAGCACTGCAGAAGCAACAACATTTGTTAACATTTTGAAACGCCACAAATAATAAAAAACAATCTGTAAGAATACAATCAGCTGTAAAGATGTAAAAAAAAAAAAAAAAAAAAAAAAAAAAAAAAGCCTTCGTCAAAACGGACACATCCTGGCACTCGATCAAGGTCAAAAACGATCGATTGTAACGAAACAATGAACCGTTGACCGACTGAAAGTCAGAACTAATTAGGAGCAACGACTCGGCCTGGCTAACGGCGTCATGAATTAACATTGCATGACTGCAGCAATCGGCTGTTTGAGAGCCGGAGATGCGGCTTCAAGACGGAACAACGCACTCGACTCAAAGAGAGACGGCGTGTGCGTTAATCACGAGTCCGTCAGCCGAGCAGAACAAAGCCCAGAGGAGTGGACTCTACATGTGGATGTATAACCGAGGCGTCACCGCTCACACGTTCCACACGGCGTCTCACAGCTCTGGGATTTCCAGTCATCACTTGATTTGGTTTTGCGTGACACAACCTGCATGTTTGTCTACTTCCACCCTCTAGTGGAGCCGTTTAACCAGCTGGAGGTTCACTTAGCGTTTAGACAGGTTGGTCATTTTACTAACATTTTAGTTTTAATAAATCTTTCCGGGGTTTTTTTTGGCACAGCCCTGCAGTAGTGTGTTGGCCTTTGTTGACGATTTTAAAAGAATGTATTATTGATGAACCCACGTTTGAGAAGTTGCTTCTTTAATGCACACAAATTAGTCAATTTGGATGAGCTTAATGTTGCTGAACGTTCCCCTAAAAGCATGCGCTGTAAATCTAAATTATTAAGAAGAGAAGTGAAGCTCCTTTCCCTCTGGACAAAAGAGCCTGTGAACACACGGCGTCGGTCTTTAGTGGGAAAAGTTACAACTTGCATCTATTCCTGGTGACAAATCGATGCAGGAGTCACAGTTCACTGGGTCCAACAGGGATTTGGACAATCGAAGTTTATTAACGTACAAAACATAAAAGATACTCTCCTCAAAGCCACCGGACTGACGTCATTCTAGCTCTCGGATCATCAAACTCAACAGAAACAAAACAAAACTCATCATAACAGTCTTTGTATGTCTTTACACATCTCCAATAATCACCAACTCTGGTTTGAGAGTTTAAAAGAGGCCGAATAAGAAACAAAAGAAGAAGAAGAAGAAGAAGAACTAACCACTGAACCAGTCTCACTGTTCACTACGCCTGCTGCTTCTGGTGCCGCTTCAATGGACCAAAACACTAAAGCGGCGAAACCAAAACTAGGGCGCCGCGCACGGCTTCAGGCGCAGCGGAGAAGCAGAACAGGTTGTTCTTCACACTGCGCTGCTGTGGCGTTATCGACATCACGCTCTATTAATACTCAAACGTCCAAGTCAATGGAGCACATCGGGGCGGCGACAGACCGACTACTTGTGTGTGTGCGCGTGTGTGTGTGTGTGTGTGTGTGTGTGTGTGTGTGTGTGTGTGTGTGTGTGTGTGTGTGTATATATATATATATATATATTCGGGGGCGTCTGAGAGCCTTGTGAAGTTATTTCTAATGCATTTTTTTTCTTCTTCCGAGACAGATCAATGATAAACCAATTTGCCAACCGACAAATAACATATTGAAAATATACATTACTGGTAGCAAATGAGACGGCAACCTTCAATCCCCCCCAAAAACAGAAGAACGCATCTAACACACGGTGTCCCGGATCATTTGAGGGCCTCAATCTAGTCATTTTAAAAACTGAATCCAAGGTTTGACAGTGACTCTAAACTGTCAACACCAATATTCAGAACCCCCCCCCCCATGGTTCATCATGTCTACCGTGCCCCCCCCCCCCCTTTACAAAAAAAAGGTCTCCGACAGCCATTTTGAGCCTTCCCACATCCTGCTTTGTTCCAAAGGCCGGAAGTTCCTGCCCAAAAAACGCTAGCAGAGACGCTAACCATGGATTAAAAATAGGAAGAAAAAAATAAATAAAAGGATGTCCTTGTTTTTATTTTTGGGTCATTACCTGAAACGAGAAGCACCCCCTTCTGCAATCACACTCTCCACTTTGGCGGCTTGACAATGAAGAATACTCAAAAGAATAAGAATAATAGGGAGGGATGGGGGGGGAACGGTGCTGAGGAAGAGAGAGAGAGAGAAAAAAAAAGGGAGGGCAATTAGTCACTGCGATGCACACTGGTAGGCTACATCAATAGCCCCGACGTTACAGAGGGCAAGAGGAGTCATCCAACGATGTCAGTTAAACAGCTGAGCTCGATAAACAACTCGGATCTTTGTTCCAGGCCTCCCCGCTAGTGACACATCTAATCATTACGCAACGCACGAAGGGAATTACAAACACGACACGTTACACAATCCAACTTTAGTAGCATTAGTTGGAGTATTTTTTTTTAAAAGTGTGCTTTGCACAATAACAACAAAATGCCCCCCCCCCCCCCCCCAAAAAAAAAAAACGGTAGAATTGCGTTGCTCTTCTTTGCTCTGCTGCAACAAAAGCAAAAGATGCGTCAGCTAACCGGCTAACGCTAACATTCACTCGCTGTAGTTGGGTTTGCTAAATCCATAAGTTAGCTAACATCACGTCATTGGTCAGATGTTTTTATTTTTTTTTAACAACAACGGTTTAGTCGGTTGTGTAACCATATGAGAGGATAAGAGGTTTGCAGTTAGCGTATCATTGGAATAGTGTATTAGCTGTCCAAACCGAGATGCACTGTGTCGGTTTGCTTTTGTTTTGGTTTTTTTAGATCCGAGAACCTGCAAACCTAACGGGTACCGTTGCACCATTATGCAGTAAACTGGGGCAGCGCAGCGTGGTTAGCGGCTAATAATATATCCAGTCGGCTGTGCTTGTAGCCATCCCATCATGGCTGATACTATTAAGACGCCATTTTCTACTCGAATGTAAATCAGCTGAGCCATCGGTAAAGCTAAGCTAAATTTGCCGGCGCCTAAGCTTTTAGCGTTCCTGTTCTCCGGTTAGCTTTGAAGCGAGCTTATGTCAGACGTTTGGTATCTTTAGCCAGCTAGCAGACGCCATTTTGGATGAGCCGGTGCACGGTTTTGCAAGGGAGAAGAAAACAAAAATCTGCCTTACCTTTACCAAAGAAACTTCAGTTTTATGTTGTTGTGTGACTACCAAGGAAGAAATAAGACGGTTGTAAAGGGGGGCGGGGAGGGGCGGGGTATGCGACGGATATCAGGAGAGCTAAAAAGCAGAAAGATGACCGCACAAACACACACATCAATCCGCTACTTGCTGCCTGGCTTGTTTGCGCTAGCTAGCTGGTAAGACTGCTGCCTTATGGGGACGGAGGAGTCACCAATTTGCACTCGGCACGTAGTTTGTTGCCATGTCAATCCTGGCCAATCACAAGAAAGATATGGGTTTTTTTTTTTAAGGCGTTTCCGGTAACACATATCATCCAATGAGAGGCGTCGTTGAACAAAAAAGGGGCCGCCTCCTTTTATGTGATTGACACACAATTTAACATCTGCAGTGCAGGAAAAGATATTGGTTATTTGCTAATTAAAAGGAGATAAAGGCATTAATTAAATTACTACTTAGTAAAGGATTAATAATAATAACAATAATAATTATATTATAATTATAAATATAATTTTTTTAATATAAATTATATTATATGATTATATTATATAATAATTATTATTATATTATAGAAATATTATATATTATATAAATATAAATATTTATATAATTATAGATATTATAATAATAATTCAGTTCCTTCAAATTATTGTAACATTCTTAATAAAGAAGTGGAACAATATATAGGAATTCAGGATATAGAAAACATCTTTGCTTATATTTTTCATATGAGCTGAAGTTGTTTTTAGGAAATTACAAATAAGTCATATAAATGAATAACGTACCTTTGATTTTTCCTTTGGCAATTATGTATCATATTATCTGTTTGTCTCATTATTTTATGATTCAACAGATGCAGCATATTCTCATCTACTTAAAGTGTGTAGTTGTATTTGTTTACTTTAATTTGCACACATATACACACATACACACATTTAAATTCACCTCATTGGCCTGAGTTTGGTAGATTTCCACTTATAGAAAGGCCAAACAACATACCATATTATATTAACGACATTCAGTACTTCCTGCCATAAAAGCAATAAAAAAAACACTAAATCCAAAACATTTAATTCTCAGAATCAATACTACATAAATCATCAGAAAAGAATTATGGGCCAGTTTCAGGGTTCAGACAGGCCTTATGACTTTTGATGGATGCAGCAATCAGGAGGCTTGAACTCGTTCCCTTTTGTTTAGGAGCTCATCCGCCCCGCTACCTTCTGAGCTGAAAACCCACTGTCCGCTGCCAATCACAGTCCAGTGTCGGAACAGTTAAAACGGACTTCATTTCGACTTCCTCCACAACTGGAGCCGCATCATTCCAAGCCTAGGGCAAACTGCGGCACATCAGTCATTCTGCCGAGGAGGCCAGGGGTCACGGCCTCCTCTTCTCCGTGCAGCCAGGAAAATAATTGGCCACCTCCATCACCCCGGACACCCTAAAACTCCCCCTGGGCACTTCCAGCTAATCAGCCCCCTCCACCACCTCATCTTTACTGCCAAGAAAACGCAAACGGAAAATGCTTTTTGTGGAATCATTGCAACATACTCAACATTTACCTCTTAAAATGAAAGGATTTGTCATTTAGTGGAGATGTTTGAAGTTACTTTTCAGCCGTACAGGTCACGTGTCTCAAAGGCAACGCGTAGCACCGTAGTGAGGTCTTTGGAAAATTTCATTTAAATGCAAATTCTAACAAGCGTAATGGCCGGGTTTCGTAAAAGAAAACCAAAACATCAACCGCTTTCACGACAAATCAGAGGAATTAGTTGGTGGTGTTGTGCTGAAATGTACATACAATATTAACAAAAAAAAAGCAGGAATCTATAGCTCTCTTTCGGCCCGCTCGTGGTTGTTTTTGCCGGGTTTTCATTCCAAACCAGCGCTACGGCGGTCGGATTAAATGGTTATTTTTTTTCCTCCTCTCTTGTTCAAGGTGAGACGAGCTAAATGAGCCGCTGTAACGTTCGCTTGAGAGGAACCCCGCGGTTATGTTCCCAGTGGGCGTCTGAAAGGGCGGAGAGGAAAAACACAACAACCGCTGAGACGCAGGAGACGACAAGACATCAGTTTAGAAAGGTGACTTGTGCACAGTGGAGCGACCAAACGCGGCAATTTCTTTTTTTACAATAGTTGATATAGGCAGTGACATTGGCAATATATATATATATATATATATATATATATATATATATATATATATATATACGATGACGTGTCTGAACTGCATGTTGCATCTTTAAACGATTGCAGAGATAACCCCAGAACCTGTATGTGAGATCCACAAATCACACATTCAGGTATGCACACAACCTGCCGAGGCCCTTTACTTTGAAAGAGGTGGAATGTAGGAGAAAACTCAGAATGATCCCCACAATAAAGCAACACACACACACACACACACACACACACACACACACACACACACACACACACACACACACACACACACAGGTTAGATCTGAAAGGGAAGGATAGATAAAAACATAAAATGCGCTTCTTTATAGAAACCATCTTGTGATGGGATCACACCAGCCGGACCAGGGGTGTGAACGGAGGATAGAAACTCCCTCTCTACCCTCCATACTTCCAGCACAGTTGCTCATATAGTGGTGGCCTAAAGTGTGTAAGTGTGTGTGTGTGTGTGTGTGTGTGTGTGTGTGTGTGTGTGAGAGACTTAGTTGTTATACCCACTAAACACCCGTAAAGTTGTGTGACGGACAGACGGACAGATAACACCTGGCAAAGGACCACATGGAGGTCTCCAGGACCACATTTTCCCAGAATGCCACACACACACACACACACACACACACACACACACACACACACACACAGACGCACAAGGTGAAATACCAACAAAATGATATTTTCTATTCGACGTAAACTATATGTAAACGTATTTTCTTAGGTATCTGATGATTGCTGACGTCTGCTGTCAAGTCTGTGTTTGATCATGTGACATGACAATACTCTATGGAAGCTAGTCCTGATAGCTCTCTATTGGACCTCTCTACTTTCCCAATACAACAGCCTAAGTAACTCTTTTGACTGTAACATGTATGTATAGGCTTAATGGTGCATGCGTGCACTAAGGCCTGGGTATTTGCTCGACTTTGTGTTGGGTATTGCGTATAAAACGTAGTTCACTGCATCATCCACTAGAGGGCAGGATGAGCCTTCCGGTTGAGAGGAAAGACATAAAAAAGGGGTTGATGGACTTCTGCTCCGTCCTTCTGTCCTCCATTAGGGTTGCACTCTCAGCCATGAATCCCATTACCTTCCACCTATCATAACCACTGACTTCAAACCCAAGCAAGACACAATAAAACACACGTGTGCCGTACTCTTGACATCTTCCATCATGTTGTTCTCTTCTTCTTCTTCTTCTTCTTTTTATCCCTCTCTCGTCACTGCTCTCCAGACTTCCTTTAGGAAAACCTTTCACGCTGCAGGTCTGCAGCAGCCCGCCTTATTGCTTTATGAGGATAACGATCTCTGACCCAATTAGCTGTCTTTATTAAATAACAGTCCACTGGACCTCATTTTAAACCACCAGCCAAACACCATGCCTCCGCCTCGCCCTCTGTGTTTTTAAAAGTACAAAGTGATTACAGATTTAATTAGCCGAGGACCCGGCCTCCATATCCATACCGGTGTTTGTGCAGCGCTTGGAGACACAGAAGCCGCGGCTTTGTGACGATAACTTGCAAGGGGAGGTGGGAAAAAAAAGGGTTGGGCTTAGGTTTTCTGAGAGTACGTCCACATGATAGCATCATAATGTATCTATGATTTATCTCTTTTCTGTTGCGTATCTTCCCACTTTCGGTTGTCAGAACAAAGAGTAAATAGTGATCCAATCGGGGGTCATGAATGACATTTAAATGGCACATCAACGTTCTTTGTTGCTGCAGACTTCGTTTTGGCTGCTTTGGTCTTTAGATGGAGATTTCTCATGAATTTGAGTCACATTCTAGTCCTTTTCATCCTCCATAGCTTTAGCCCAGCTTTAGTTGACGAAAAAAGTAATTTCATTTTAATCAACTTTAGTCATTAAGTCAAAACTGGTTTCTCTCCTAATATTATGAGCTATTTTTTAATTTAGTCTTAGTCCTTGTCCTTTCATCAGATTATATTGAACATTTCTGGTCTGGCCAAAAAACCCAATAATTCTGTCATTTTAGTTAAACTTAGTTCACATTAGAGTTTTTTTTAAAACTATCATTATCTGTCGGTGCTGCTCTGAGACGTCACCAAATCCCGACATTATCATGATGAAGTTTCTGACAAATTAAAAACATGACAATAACGATTTATTATAATAACTTATTACATGAGATTTATCCACTCTGGAGACCACTTTGAAAAAAAACAACAACAACAACTCATCTTTTGGTTGCTGGAAACTCTGACTTCAAAAGCTGAACATACGGACACAGATACCTGCTCCGGTCCATTGCAGATATCATAGACATGAAGAGAATCATTTGAGCTTCAACACGGATGAAAGACCAAAGGGAGGGACAAACAGATGCTGGACTTAAGCGCTGCTTAAGTCCAGCATCTTGTGACCAGCATCTATGGTCACATAGGTATATAAATATATATATATATATATATATATATATTACAAATAAAACATAATGTACAGAACCACTTCCTGCTCTGCACTGTGTGATTTTCCCACCCAGGCATGGCAGCAATCCTTCATTCCTACTTTGTTCTACTTCAGAAACATTTGCTGTCGTTCTATAAATGTCTCTGCTTGCCATAAATCAAAATAATAAAAAAGAGGCAAATATTTTACAGGAGAGGGAAATATGCCGTGTACAGTATAAGAGCAGACGAATGGGGGTTGTCGCTCCGGTCTAAAACGCTGAGTAAAGCTGTCACACACCGCGAGCGTCAAACTTAAGCTTTTTTTTTTTACTCGCGCTTCTCTCAGCGGGAGTTAAAAGAAGCCTTTGAAAGAAGCAGGTACTGTCAAACCCCCGCGAGGAGGGGCTGATACAAAAACAACCAGTGTGACCTTTTCCAACGACGCACTTATCGCTCAGTGACAGCCACATGAGTCCCCCCCCCCCCCCCCCCTAGTTTTTGTTAGAAACCAGCTGGAGTAAACAGGTCTGTCTGTAGGCAAACGATCGTAGTTATGTGTCTGTCCTAATTTAAGTTGCTATTCCTTTTAATATTTTCTCGTAGCTGAAATGTTTACTGAGAGTCGCCGAACTGCGGGGGGAATATTGTGATAAAATATGAAATATCTGAAGCCGGGTCGCAGCGTTTTTAAATCCTCCGTAGGAGCAGAAACATATTGACAACAAGGTCATGAGTTTCCACCTTTCCACACCGCCTATCCATGCCAAGGTTCACCTTTAACCCCGGACCTATATGCGCATTCGTCCATGACCTTCTGAGAACACCGAAAAATATGAATGAAACACTCCTCCGCTCTCCCCTGAGGTGTGTGTGCGTGTGTGTGTGTGTGTGTGTGCGTGTGTGTGTGTGTGTGTGTGTGTGTGTGACCTTTCTCGCACATTTCACAGCCTCTATTTATCCAGGGAAGGCTTCTCTCAGCATGCTGTATTTTTTTTTCAGCTCCGCATTTATACAAAATTCACACCTGAGAGATTCACAGTGCGACGAATACAGTCTTCTGCTGTCGGCCAATGGGCACCGGGAACCAGCAGAAGAATATAAAATAAATACAAATTCAGCATGTAAACAGATCAGGTATTTCATTTAGGTGTTTTGTGGTGTCGTCTTCTTATTTGTAATCTTCCATGCAGGGTAATGGCAGGAAATGATGAGGTAAAACATCAGGTTTGTAGGAATCCGCCTTTTCGCGATGACATTCAATCATCGTACGTGAGAAACCCATCACAGTGGAGGAGGGCGCCGCCGCCATTTCACTAACAGCAGCCTCGATAGACCTCGCCAGCACACGACGGTACACTTTGAGGGAAGGCGACGTGTTGTTTACCGGGGGAACGCAAACCCTGGCTCTGCCGGCTCCCCGCACCGCCTTACACACCTTCACGCCGCATTATCATCTTTTCCCAGGGTATTCTGGGAAATGGCTAACTGGAACAGAAGTACGCTCAAAGTGGTAGTCTTGAAAGATTTTGATTAATAAAAATGAAGGCCGAGAAATGTAGTGGAAACACAAAGATACGGACCGATGCCCCCCCCCCCCCCCCAGACCCAGCTGGTCTTCTTTCAGCATGGTCGGAAAAAAAAATCTAAAACTTGTTTAGCACCAATTAGCAAATGTCGACCTTCTTCTACCTTCTACACATCAGCATTAGCATTGTCATCGTGCGCATGTTGTTATGCTAACGTTAGCATTTTGAAGCGCTCCTTTGCCTTCTCTCTACAGTAATCTATGTTGAGAAGCGTCTGACGCCTCATGTTGGACATCTTTGTTTCTCAACATAGGACCAGGAATAGGCCAAAGTTGCAAACTTGAAAACAATTGGACCGTGTGCAACCCTTTAATCCTTCCCCCCTCCCCCCCTCTCTTCCTCGTCCCCAGAGAGTTTTTGAATTCCCAGGCTGTCTGCCGAGGCGCTGATAAACTGCGGTACACGTGACCCTCTCCACGTGCGAATCAATAATGCGCTGCGATATCTTCTTTTTTTAATCTCCCCAGTCAATTACATTGTACCTGACAGGCTAATCTAAAAGAACGCATTACCGTTTGAGTGGCCCGTGGCAAAAGGGTATCGCTTTCCCCCCCTGTATAAGAAAAGGGCTTTTCTGGCTGCTTGTATGAATTAAGAGCGCTAGAAAGCGAGATGACTTCATATCAAATTTCAGACTTCAGACGCGGGGGAGAAATAATTCAGCCTTCATGTGAAAATCGATATTGAGTCCGTGTTCGCAAACTTCCAGTCGGCTTCTGGTTCATCACGAGGTGGCGATTTGTTTTCGGCAGACTTTTCCATAAACTTCTCTAAGTGGAAGAATTGATCACTTGTCAGCCACCCGTCAGAGTCGAGAACAGCCTATTGAGACTTGGATGGACTTGCGAGTGCATTTTGCGGGATAAAGTGCAGGAGAATCACTCCATGCAGTGCAGATGAGCAGGTGTGGGGATGTGGGTTTTTTTTTTTTTTCTCTGTGGAAATACATATGTAACACCTGCTATTTTATTTCTCATGAAAAAAACCTTTCTGCACGATTATTTTTTTTTTTTTATGAAAAGAACAAAAAAAAAAAAAATCTTGTTTGTTTGTGTTTTTCCTCTTTGCCGAGTATCTCTCTCTCTCTCTCTCTCTCCGTCTTGGGAATGCAGGATTAAAATATTAGCGCTTCCTATTCAAACTCTTCCCTCTAGTTCAAAACAAAAATCAATACGAGCTCCATTATGTAGAAATGTTCAAAGAAACCCGGTCCCCAGGGTGAGCATCCTGGTGTATCTAGACTTGAGGATATGTGGCCCTCTCTGATGCAACCAAAGACTGCCTTTGGATTGAAATGAAAAAAAAGAAAAAGTTCTGCTTTTTTGTTTTGTTTGTCGCGATATTGTTCTCTGTATGCAGAAAAAAAAAGTGGGGGATAATCCATTTTTATAGTTTTATGTTAAGTATGCATGGAGCATATGTTGAATGTCAACAGGAGGCCTCCTGGGTCCTCGGTCCCTCCGCACAGATGTTCTCGTACACGGGGAACGTCACTTTCCGTGCTGCAGTAGATGCTGACGGGCTGAAGGAGCGCGGCCCCTCGATGCTGGCAGCTGTGGAACATATTTTCTTCTTTTTTTTTTAAAAGTCTCATATTAACCAGGAGAATCCAAACAGTGAATCAGATAAAGCCAGCGAGATAAAACTTTGAGGTCGAGTGCAGAGCACCGATATATTCATGGGGAGCTTTTTCCTTCGGCGAGCAAAATGAAGATGTGTGTCCTTTCCTGCTGTGCCTTTTAAAAAATGGTTACTCCCTGCTGACATTTAAAAAAAAAAAGTCTAAATATGAATACACTTACAGCGCAATATATCTTCTTTTATGTCTCAAATTATGGTTAAATAAAAGAAAGAAAAAAAAAGAAAAAGGAAAAGCACCGTGGTGGCACAAAATGGCAATCAAACACACCATTAGTCTGGACCTCGGCGGTAATTTTGCACCATGCCAATTACCACGCCCCGTCATTTGTGCCATCCAGACCGTAATGGGTAGCCTAACACCAGAGAGCACAAGCATCCATAAATAATTTCTTGCAGTGGTAATGGAGGACTGAGCAGGAAAGTGGCCTTGCTGCTGATTAAAAAAAAACAAAAAAAAACACACACACTGCTCGGGCCGATCCTCTCCCTCATTAAAAACCAGCCGTCTTCCCGGGATCGGAGAGTCGCCGCCGCGCCCCGGTCCGAACCCGTCAGAGGTTAGGACGAAGAAAAAGCGAGACGGCTTTGCGGAGGATGACATCCAAAGCCCCAAATTAAGTTAATTTGAGGTTCCCGCGGCGGGCCTGTCAAGTCCTCACAAGCGTCAGGACTCCGACAGACATGTGGCTAATAGGCAGGGCGGCAGGGAAGATACACAGAGTCGGTGTTACGCTCTATCTGTCCCTTTCACCGACGGTGAACCTTCGTCCTCGATTCGTGCGAGGTGCGTCTGGGTTCGCGAAGGTTTCTTTAAAATGCTTCGATTGACAAATTGTGGCAGTTACGGGTTGAACGTGTTCATGGCCTTACATTCTCATTAGGCACATAAATTGATTATTTTGAATTTCGGTTGGACAACTGCCACAGCAGAGTAGGCGACGCGTAAGGGGGCAGCCTTGTCTCCTACAAATGATGGCATGAATTTACTTTTGTATGTATCACAAATAAGTTTGAAATGAGTCAACAGAAGTCCGCGTAGGAAGGAGGTCGGGGTGGTGGAGGGGTCATTAAACACAGCGGTCTCCATGGCTGTTTGTGTCCAGGCGGCAACCTCCGCTTCTGAAAAGTGAAGCCGATGCTGAAGCGTCTTAAAGCTGCATTCTCTCTAGTGTCCACCAAGGGGCGACTCCTCTGGTTGTATAGAAGTCTAGTCTAAAATGACTCTACTTCTCTCTTGATTTATTCCCTCAGTAAACATTGTAAACATGAGTTTATGGTCTCAATCTCTAGTTTCCAGTCTTCTTCAATACAGCATGATGTTCATTTAGTACATTATGCTCCATTTAGAGTCAAACAGACCATAAAGCAGGGGATGATTTAGGGGCGGGGCTACCAGAGCCTTATATATGGTGTCTCACCACAGTCACTCCTCCACAGTCCAAATATGGTCACATTCCGTTCACTGGTTGCAAAAAGCCAAGATGGCGACGGCCAGAACACTGAACTCGAGGCTTCGAGTCTATAAACCAACGGGTGACGACACGACGCCGACGTGGTTTGTTGTGTTTCACTTTCAGAGCCATTTTAAGCCAAACCATGATGTTTATTTAAGTAGTTTTATTGCCTTAACGTGACAAAATAGTTTTGAGGCATTTCAATTTTACAACGTTGATCAACGTGTTTTCAACCTGCAAAAAAAAACTGCGACGGAAAAATCGTGATTTCTCTTGAAGAGTAATTAAGAGTTGTATGGGGACATCACTTTTGCAGGAGACAGGGTTGAAGAAGGAGTCATCAGCATGCCTTTTTTTTTTTTTTGATTTATATTCAAATGAGCCATACACAATTTCGTGGATTTCCTGTCATCTCCCGAAGGATTTAGTTGGGGTTTTTTTTTTTTCTGTGTGTGTTCATATTCCGCCGCGTGGATTAGAGGTGATTCCTCATTTTGCGGCGCCATCTGAGAGAGGTGCATCAACAAAGGAGCACAAGCACAAATTAACATCGACTACGCCGTCCATGAGGAAGCCCGCCTTCCCTCTTTGTTTGTGATTTTCTAAACTAACAAATTACCACCTGGCCCTTTTCAAATTTACACTTGAAAGAGATGCCCCCCCCACCCCCCCACCCCAACCCTCGCTCTCCTCCTGATGAAAGTATTTCCAGCATTAAAATTCAAAGCTGTATAAACAAAGAGAAGAAGTGGATGAGGAATAAAAAAAAAAAAAAAAAAATCCACCGAGAAAGTCTTCCCCGGCAATGTGAACTTGGGACTACTAACGATGAGATCAGCGGTCAAGGGTCTATCGTGATCCGGGGTCTGGGTCTATAGTGATCCGGGGTCTGGGTCTATCGTGTTGCGGGGTCTGGGTCTACAGTGATCCGGGGTCTGGGTCTATAGTGATCCGGGGTCTGGGTCTATCGTGATGCGGGGTCTGGGTCTATAGTGATCCGGGGTCTGGGTCTGATTGATCACCAGAAGGACTATTGGATTGAATCGGCCCCCGAGCTTTTAGATCCATTGCAGGCGGTTTCACCTGTATATGTGAAACGATGATGGCATAGTAACATCAATATGGCCTATAATAAAGTAAATGTGGCTAAAGTGATCAAAGCCAGCATTGAGTTTGATGGACACCTCATTGGTTTCCACACTTATTAATATCAAATTGCAACAGCAGAACCTCATTTAATAAAATGAATAATATTTGCCCTCGGGAACTCCAGCTGTGGATCTTGAGTCATTTCATACTTTCTCCTCGTAATGTGTTTTTTTTTTTTTTTTTGGCGAATACATTAAATTAAAGTATTCTTGGAACTTCCTGGAACAGCCTCGAGGAGCCCTGGAGGTCCTCAGAGCCCACTCAGGGGACACAGTGTTGTCTGCAATTATCCCGTAACCAGAACTTCAGACGCACTAACTGTGCCGGATGTACATTAAGTTCATTATATTGAAATGCTGGAGAGAGAGAGAAAAAAAAAAAGTAACATTCTTTCGTTGCTTTTACACCGTCTACCTTCAAGGTGGAATTCATATTGTTGGTCTGAAAGGAATCTAAATAAAGTGAAGCATTAGGACAAAAGCGACGCCTTTCCTCCATTTTCAAAAGACCAGCTTCTTCACATAACTCAAGTGGGGGTGAAACAGAGAGAGGCCTGTACTCTGCTGATGCATCAGTACTGAGTAGTACCAGAACACCTTTTTGTGACGACGAACCGACGCTGTTCGGTATCGGAGATATCGGAGATACCGAACAGCCGATATTTTGACCGATCGCGTTCCAGCGGACATCGGCCCGAAATGTAATCTTGGAACCCACCGTCTGACAATGACGTAGCTTTTTATTGGCGTAGCATTAGCGTCGTCGTCGTCAAACCCGATGGGTTCGGAGATTACCCCCAAAACGTCAGACCACTTTTTCTCCTTATGTTCTTACCTTTCACAATAAAAGCTAATACGCTGCAGCACTGCTGACCAGCGGAACCTACGTTCCCTCAGGGGCATGCCACTGCTAGCTCAATACATACCGACATGTATTTTTATGATAAATACATATTGTATACTAGCAGGTTTTTTTTTTTTGCAGATGAGCTCACTATAAAGTCCCTAGATAGTGAGTGGGGAGTAATTAATGAGGACACAGTCATTGACATTTGTAATAATGCTAATGACTGATACATGAATGTGTCTGTTTACTCTATGTCCAAAACAATAATGGTCCGTTTTTTTTTTCTTTAGCCCGTCCAGTATTGTAGTGTGTTATATAGCTCTGTTCATTGGTGTTGATCAAAAACAATTTCCCATGAAGCAACGGGGGTAAAAGGTCACCAGCCCGAGGCATTGGGGGGGGGGGGGGGGGGGGGGGGGGAATTTAAAGGCGCAGTGTCTGAATACTGGCTGCGTGTACTTCTCCATGGATTTAGATGCTTTCACAGTATTTATATCTGCTTCATGATAATAAAAAAAGACATGAAAATCTCACTTTTTACAATATGAGTCCCTTAAAAGTCATTCAAATGAATTCAGTAGAATGAGTGAAGACAGTAAGATAGAAAAAAAAAACCTGCACTTTTCCAATTTTGGAGCGACCGTCATGATGTCTTACTAATAAAGGATGTTTTTGTTCTGTTCTTCCACCAGCAAATAAATAAGTCATCAGGCCCGCGTGATAATTCTATTCCGTTCAGTTGCTGATGCTATTTTCCATTTTTTTTTTTTTTTTTAGCGCGCACACACACACACACACACACACACACACACACACACACACACAATGCAAATCAAGCGTTGGCAAAACGTTCCTGCGACTTTCCCTTCCATCCTCCCTGCGTTCGGTCCTGGCGGAGGAAAGACTCACCCGAGTGGCTTGTAATTAAGATGCGGGGCTACGATAGGAAATCTCTCAGAAAGTTTACAAACCGAGGCGACACGAAACGCCGATGTTTAATTTATGTACATGCCTTTCAACATTTAATGATGTCCTCAGATGTTCTTTAGGGAGAAAAACACACATATTTCCATGCAAATGTGAAGACAAACACAAACAAATGTGCTAGTCTCTTGGATATCGCCGCATATCACACAGGACCAGACGCTCAGATTACTCCCGACGTTCTGAACAAATGTGCCCTCTCCTTTTGTTTGTCGCTTTTTTTTTTTTTTCTCTCCCTCTGTTTGGTTTGTTGCCTTGTTTGTTTGATTGCGAAGAGCGGTTGTTCTGTTCCAACAGCTACTCCCGCCCACATTTCCGGGCCCAGTTCGCCCCTCCAAACCCACAACTCGTCTGCGGCGCGAGGCTCCGAAAGACGAGCTTAAATTAAAAAAAATGAGACCAACGTGCAAATTAATCTCCTACGACAACAAGGGAAATTAAACGGCTCTATTCAGCATGAAAAGGTGTGATGGGAGGGAAGATTATCTTAACTGGTACAATGACACAAGGGGGGGGGGGGGGGGGGTTGCTGCTGTTAAATCCAGTTGGCGATTAGCCGTGATTAGGTGATGTCTGATAAGCAAGCGCTGATTTTGTTATTGCATTTTGCTGATTGGAACATTGCACAACTTTAAGCCGCGTTATTGTTCAAACAATCCGGGACATGTATTTCATTTTGAACCGGAGCAGCTGGGATAAGTGTGTGTAGGACTATTATGTGTGCGTGTGTGTGTGTGTGTGTGTGTGTGTGTGTGTGTGTGTGTCTGGTGGCCATTGGCAAACATCTCCCGGGTTTAACACGCCCCGTCAACAGCGGGGTCAATATCTCTCTGCGGCTCATGCTGTCAGAACATTTTTATTTTTTTTTCCACCAGCAAAATGAATGAACCTTTTTTTTTTTTCTCCTGCGTTTGCTATTGTTAGCCCGGGCAAGAAGCCCTTTTTTTTTCTCCTCCAATTCTGCACCCACCAACTTGGCAGAACAATGGAAGCCAACATAATGGATTCCAGAGGGATTGTGAGGAACGACGTGGATGTTGCAGATCATCCCTGGCGAAGGCCACCGAGGAGCTTGTTACGTTCGCGCTGTGTAAATAAAGTTGGAGTTGTTGTGGTTCAGTCATTATTTTTCTGTCACTCAAAGAAACAAATACGAGGAACTCGGGTCTACCGCGTCGCAGCACACAACATATGTGCGGCTCCTACAACACTGTCTACCTACCAAATTAAAATGAAAGACTTACAATTCAGTATCTATCTTTATGCTGTAGGCACAGCTACGGGAGACATTTTTTGGGGTTGAGTGTCTCGCTCAAGGACACATCGACATGAGACTAGTGGAGCAGGAGCCGGGGATTGAACCTCCGACCCTCTGATCGAAAGACAGCCCTGCTCTCCACTTAGCCACGGTCACCCACGAAACAACACTGAACAAAAAACACGACAAAGCTTTTGTCCTAAAATTAATACGAAATTACTTTATGTTGAGGCAAAAATTAACTACTTAACTGCAAAAGTATTTGTGCCACACAGGACACGGACAGCCGTCACTTTGCCATGTGTTTTTTTTAAATTAAACAACAAACCAAACCACCACCAAGTCCTCCTAAATATGAGGTTTGCCTGATTTATAAGTTACAACTATAAGATCTGTCTCCACTCAATCAATAAATGTAACATTTGGCATCTTAATTTAAAGGTAAAGTATATTTAAGTCTCCCATAATATCTCACCGCATGTCAGTGGGTTTTTATTAATTTTAAACGTGTGAGGGAATTTGCCCGAGGCGACACACAATGCCCGTTGGCAAGCACCACCGACATAAACATAGCTTTTGTTTGTTAACATGAAAACTCCACAGGGCACCTTTGGCAACGGATCAAATGACTGTGTGATGGGGAAAAAAAAAAAAAAAAAAGGTGTCACTCAAAGTGACGAACCCCTCAGAGAATTATCACAAAAGTTCCCCTCAGCTCCACGGAGCGTTCTGATAAACCCGCTGAATGCTACGTGCAGAACACCCGCATGGCAGACGGACGTAGTCAGCGACCAGCTAGTGAAGATAGCGGAGCATCAGGGGACGGTGGAGACCAAAACCGAGCTAAAACGAAGAGTGAATGTTTGACTTATATTGAAAAGGTGGCCAAAATCACAACTCCAAATTAACTTTAACGATGCACAATCCATGCTGGATGTGTTGCTATTTGCCATATCAACTTTTTAAGTATTACGTCTACAGCCGACAGCGCTCTTCAGTGCCTCAGAGCCCGCTAAAAATATGAATCCAACCCGATCTCACGACACTTTAAGGACGTTCGGCGTGTCACGATGACGCATTTTAGGCTTTGTTACCGCGTGTTAACCGTGAAACGTCCGCTGTTAGGCGTCGGCAATAAAACCACTTAGCCAAGTCTCAGAAAAACATCATGGTTGGGCTTAAAATAAGTAGTAAAACTAAATAAAACTTTAAAAATATCCTTTTTCAGACACAAACACGGGTCTCCTGGTGGAAAGTCCTGTGTTTGTTTGACCCATCTACCTTCACATAGCAGGCTTATATGTCCACATTGCTGTCAGTAAAGACTAATGGTGTTATTATCGCACAAATCATCTCGTCAATCATGACACCATTTGGTCAGAGTAAAACAGTGATATTCTGCATAAATTGTGTTTAGTCACGTATCAACCAAAAATAACAGCATTGATCTTTATTTGTGCATATAATAGAATAAAAAACAAAAGAGAAGAGATGTGCATTAGCATAAAACAATGCACAAGTGGGTTGAAAGACAAACCTGCGGGCGGTAGCAAAAGGAGCCCACCTAACATTGAAATAAAGCCGGACACGCTTGCCAAAGTGCCAACACCTTTTTCTGACTAATCCCCGTGGAACAAGGACGAGCAGCCAAGAAACCCGCCGCACCCACTACCGTGCCCACCTCCGCCATCAATTCAAACGTGATAGAAGACACACAAGTCATAATAAAACTGCAGCTTCACTGCTTTTTCCACATCAGCAAAAAAAAAAACAACGTCTCGCGTACGGTTATTGCCCCGCCAGCGTCGTCATCCTTCAGCATTGAAATATGTTTCCATACCATCGAAGCCTTACTGGGAGCGAAAAACGTGCATTACGCAGACACACGCATTACGCAGACACGCCGCCGCACTCAATCTGCCCGCCGCCGCCGCCGCTGAAAAGTTTGAAGTCATTGCATCTAGATGTTTTTCGCTGCCGTGCGTCTGCGGTGCACGGTGGCTGAGCGGGCAGCCAATCAGTGCTGCGTTAATTACTCGTTACGACGTGGCATCCCTCGGTTAATGAGATAACGAGTTAACGCCATGCGCCATCGTACTTTGGTTCGCCGCAGCGATTAATAATCACTTGATCGTCAGTTTTGGGGGGGCGAAAAGGAGGAGTTATCTGTTGCTCTCTCTCTCTCTCTCTCTCTTGTTAGAGCACCAGGCCAGTGCCTCTAAATCACACCGCAAAGCACAGCATGGCCTCTCCAAATCAAAAGCCATGTCAACACATTTACTGGACTCACTGTATCCAACTTGCCCCGGGAATATAAAGCAACTACAACAGCGGCTTGCAACTCACGATGTGACATTTTAGCCTCCGTGTTTCAGCTCGGGCAAAGAGTGCTTTGCTCCCAAACAATGGTGATTGCCCCCCCTTGCCCCCACACACCTTTTCGTCGGCACCTGATTTTCATGCCACTTTTCTCTCTCCTCAGTAGTGGCGCATCTCAGGCCCTCCCGTATTCCTGCTGTGTTGTCAACGCAACGTGGCAGCCCTGCAGCAATGCAAGCAGAGAGAGAGAGAGAGAGAGAGAGAGAGAGAGACCTCCAGCTTCAAATAAGAGATCACAAACCTGAGATCCCGCTGAGCCCAAGCATAACGAATAAGGAGTGCGCAGTGAGCAGCGGCAGCAGGAGACGTGACAGAGGTTGACAACTCTGAAGGCAGACGGAGGCTCTGTTGGGTTTCGACGCTGAGCCCCGCTGTTAAGTCGAGGCAGCATTACCTTTGTAGGTATTTGCGATGGCTTTAGGAATCACGCCTCAGATCTACCCGACGTCTCCTTTTTTCAGGAAAAAAAAAAAAAAGGGTCAGGAGGTCGCAAGTGTGCATAGAAGGAGAGACAGAAACCGGAAGAGCAGAGCAGGAGAAACTCGAGAACAAACAAGGTTTCTCATCTGGATTTGGGTTGAGATTTGCGTACGTAGTTGGGGTGACTATTCGATCTGAGGAGTCTGATTCGACTGCCAATCCGAGTCTCGGCTGAACTCATCAGACTCGACTATGTAAAAGACTCCTAGTTGATAGAAAACCATGTTGACTCTTGAATATAGAATACTGAAATCCTGTCTGGGACCCCTGAGGTATGGCCCTTTTAAATTCATTGCGGTGCTGCAACGCCATCTGTAGGCAAAGTACCATCCAATTTTGCGAGAGTGTGAACGTTTGCACCTTGCAACTGCGGGTCCACACCCAGAAGAATTTTGGCAACCGATGACGGGAAAATGGAATGGGCATATGAAAAAGTCTCTTTGGCAGAGACAGAACAAAGTGTCTATTCACCGAATGCACGTGTACAATTTTGAGGTGACATTGCAGTCATATATATATATATATATATATACACAGTGTATCTAGAAGGAGTACCTCTCTTCACCTCTGTGGTTCCTTCACACCTGAATGTCACCTGTGAATCGTCGAGGTCACGTGACTCGGTGTGACGTCTCATGTTAGAGATGTCATAAGGGTTGGAGTGTGAATTGCTCGGAAACTGCCCGGCGAAGGGATGTCAGGACCCCACGGCTCTGCTTCGCAACAATTCACA
Organism: Cebidichthys violaceus; assembly: GCF_023349555.1. Taxonomy (NCBI): domain Eukaryota; kingdom Metazoa; phylum Chordata; class Actinopteri; order Perciformes; family Stichaeidae; genus Cebidichthys; species Cebidichthys violaceus. The sequence goes on along the minus strand of NW_027176980.1, from coordinate 147,897 downwards.
CCTCCATGCGACTCTCACACACGAGACACCCCCAGACAGATGAGTCCACAGAGGTTAGAACACCAGTCAGCACAAACACCCCCCCCCCCCCCCCCCCCCCACGAGTCCATGCAGCTGCTTTTGAAATACTACTGACGTTCAGATTGTAAATTGTGGTTCTGCACAACCACATAGAATGTGATGCATCTATAGGTTTACACTCACCAAAGATATTCGGAATAGATTGGACAACCTGATTTAAACATGTGTTCTTTGTTCGCCATTTAATAGAAGACAGTATGTGAGATTCTGCTGTATTTGTTTCAATGCTAGATTGTAAAATGTTTTAAACACACCGAGACATGCAGCAATGCGCCAACGACGGCAGGAAAGAAGAAGACGAGTTACTTTTACTCTGAAATCCATTCATATTGTACTCTTATCACCACATATGTCTCTACTTTTTGTTGATGTTCAAAAGTGGGTCGCGGACACGTTTTCAGGCCCTTTGCCTGAGAGAGAGAAGAAGAAGAAAAAAAAAGATCCTGTGCTTTTATTTTGAAGGGGGATTTTTTTATGCAGCAAAGTTATTCACACTCCTTCACAGTATTTGCCGTTAATGCCTTGTAACGTAAGTAAACCTATAAACATAGTCAACCTACGTTGGAAGTTTATTTTGAAAAGAGACTGTATGCACTTAACCCTGTGAACAAGGAAGTTTACTTTGAAAAGTATACAGAAATGCATTCAGCACATTTGTTAGATCTCAAGGATTCCCTCAGTGAGCTTTCTATAAACCCCACAGGACACCTTTAATTCATTCATGACAGGATCACTTGTTTATCTCTAAAGCAATGAGCCAAAAGATGAATTAAAGTGAACTCAGCATGAATTTGCAGCAAAAGCGCGGATTTCAACACAACTTTATCGAACCCCTTCTGTCGCTTTTACTTGTTTTGCACCACTTCCTGTCGCCAACAAACACCACAGCTCATTCATTCAGGAGTGTGTCTCTTCGTTTCTAATGACTGTGGCTCTCCCGGGGCATTTTCAGAACAGATGAAAGAATCTGGAGCACCTAGGAACATGGTTTCTTACGGAGGTAACTGAAATTCTAAGGTGTGTGTAAAAACAAAATGATGAACAAATTGAGTCCAGAGGGAGCACATGAAGGCCCGCAGTGCTGACAGCTGATGTCTTGCTGAGACTTGGACCACAGATTTCAACACTATTGAAAGAAACTGCAGGCTGATCCATGTACCGACGCACTCACTGCACGCATTTTAATTCAAACCGAGAACACGCGTTACACTTTCGCCCACCAAGGTAAAAACTCAGGCGACTGAGAACCGCACTATAAATCTCCCTCGTTTAGGCAGCCGAGCGTTCTGCAGCAGCGGTCGCGCTCCTTAGAGAAGCTTCCAGTGTTTTCTCCATGCAGATGGCACGGCGTGACTTTCGTAAAAAAAAAAAAAAAGCCTTAACAAATGGAAGGAGTAAATGAAGTGGACGGTTCCTCCCAACCGGAACATCCAGGAGGTTCTACAATCTGGGAGAAAATAGGTTCACATTTAGTTTCACTGGTCCAAGGAAATAATGAAAACACATGAAAAAGTATCCTGCAGCAGCTAACTTTGTTGGTAGTCCGACTCTGATACCCTGTAGACTCAGCGTTAGTCAGACAAGCCTCCCTCTCCCTCTGGGTGTGTGAATACAGCAGATCTATTGTTATTTGTTTTACAGCTGCTTCACCATAGTATACAGATTTGTTGTTGTTTTTTTTAAAGCGAGACAATCTATATTTCAGTGAAGCCCGTTTGAAAGATGAATCAGGCCAAAGAGACAAGATGGTTTCACAATCTGCTTTATGTAGGATTTGTATTGCCTGATATAAATAAAAAAAAAGAAAGAAAAGAAATCACACTGAGTAAAGCAGTCTGTTTAATTAATCAGGATTTCAATTAGCAAAGCGAGAATGCTTGCATTATCTCTGCCGCTTCAGATAAAGCTGGGAAGCAAATTAAACGAGGATCAGCACTTGGATGTGCATCAGATGGAATGCTGATGGCCGCTGACCATCACAGCAATAGTAAAGATATCTATTAAAAAGGATGAATCTGGTTGATTATAGTTTGTTTTGTTTTTTAATCGGCGATCATTTCTATTGGCTTTGATAACATTGTAGTCACAAAAGTAATTGCTGAGAAGTGAGAACGTCGTTCAACACATTCTCACTCACGACTCGTCGAACAGTGGTTCCCCTCTAGCATCGGATTTGGACATGTTCAGGGACAATGTATGAGTTTCCACACCTGGCATGCGTAGTGTCTTTTCAAAATAAAATTCAGGGTTCAAAGGAAACAGTTTCAGCTTGTAATAGGTATACAGTGTATTTTCAAAATAAACTTCAGTGTTCAAAGGAAACGGTTTCAGCTTGTAACATGCATACAGTGTCTTTTCAAAATAAACTTCAGTGTTCAAAGGAAACACAGTTTCAGCTTGTAACAGGCATACAGTGTCTTTTCAAAATAAACTTCAGTGTTCAAAGGAAACACAGTTTCAGCTTGTAACATGCATACAGTGTCTTTTCAAAATAAACTTCAGGCTTCAAAGGAAACAGTTTCAGCTTGTAACATGCATACAGTGTCTTCAAAATAAGCTTCCGTGTTCAAAGGAAACACAGTTTCAGCTTGTAACATGCATACAGTGTCTTTTCAAAATAAACTTCAGTGTTCAAAGGAAACAGTTTCAGCTTGTAACATGCATACAGTGTCTTTTCAAAATAAACTTCAGGGTTCAAAGGAAACAGTTTCAGCTTGTAACATGTATAAAGTGTCTTTTCAAAATAAACATCAGTGTTCAAAGGAAACAGTTTCAGCTTGTGACAGGCATACAGTGTCTTTTCAAAATAAACTTCAGTGTTAAAGGGAAACAGTTTCAGCTTGTAACAGGCATACAGTGTCTTTTCAAAATAAACTTTGTCTTTTAGGTTCACTTGCACTTACAAATAAGTACAACAGTGCTTGGTAAGGGTGCTAAAAGATGCTAAAGGGTGCCTCTGTTAAAATGGGGGGAAAGTGCCTAAATATAATATAAGACGTTCGTCCTGCTTTACTAACTGCGCCGCACATTTGAGGTGTTTGTTGACTCAGCCGACACCAAAATCCTGATTGGTGTGTTGAGCACGGCCTCTGGAAATTCATATTAGCCCTCTGTGATCAATAAGGAGTTTTAGCTTTATTGCAATCAATAACACCAAAGCAAACTAAATGTTCATTCGGTTTCATGATAAATTTATGAAACAATACAATAGCTTATTGATTCCCGCAGAAGTTTTATATCACAGAGGTTTTTTTAAACGCGGAAGCCCTTGTAGATTTCTTAAGCCGATAACAGTTTAACGCATACAAAGTTATTAGATTATATTCACAGCTCATGGGGTGTTTTTCTAGGGCTATATTAAAATCCCACCTTAATTTTACTGATATAATCAACACTTGCAAAACAGCATTTGATAAATCCCTGATAACTCAGGGACATGCAATCAAAGCACCGATAATAAAAACTCATATCAATCAGGGTTAAAGGCCGAGCGGGAAGGCTTCTTCATCTGGTCGACCACGTCGTCGTCGTCGTCGAGCAGGTCCAGCCTGTCTGCCACCCGGCCAATCGATGCAGGCGGATACAGACGATGAGAGCACGAGGCCGCGAAGGGGGGGGGGGGGGGGGGGGGGGGGGGAGTTGAATCACATGGTCTCCGATCGATACCCAGCAGTGTATTTCACCTCCGTTAAGACACTCGCCCACCGCGGTCCCTGGGACGCACGCAGCCGCCATCAAAAAACACGTTTGAATGAGATTTGTGGAGCGTCTTTGCTCTGCAAATTAAAACACTGAACTCCACTGACATGCAGACGGGTATTTGTTTGTTTTGGTGTTTTCCTACATGCATGTCTCCCACAGGAGAAATAACAGGACGAGATGGGAGGTTGTTTTTTTTTTTGCAATCTGAATTTCTGCATTTTTAAAAGAGGCAGGTCCACAAGTGAGGATGTTATCTTCCGAGAAACGAATCAATACAGCCAATCTCACACTCAGGAGGGCTTTACTGCGCGGGCACTTATTGACGCGTTCACAGTTGAGGCCCCGGCGCACATTCAACTCCTCAGCTCCTCCTCCTCCTGCTGCTGCTGCTGCCCCGCAGGAATCAACACTAAAAAGCCCCAAAACACCGTGGAGATACCATTTATTTCTTTTTTTCAGCTGAAGGCTTTTGAATCTCTTTCGAAAATTGCCTCACTTTTTAAACAATCTTTGACTCGATACCGACACGTTTGCCGATACAGAAAACTCCGGAGTGAATTTTTCGCTCTGCTCACAGAAGTGCGGGCCTCTTCATCTGTCCTCCGCCTCTGTTTATCGAGAGAGAGAGAGAGAGAGAGAGAGAGAGAGAGAGAGAGAGAGAGAGGTTTAAGGGCTATTTGTGATGGGTGTGGGGGTGTGGTGAGGAATGACAAGAGGAACGCTCCAAAAAAAAAAAGGAAGCACTCAACAGACCCAGTTTTATTCTTCAACTTTTGATCTTCTTTAATGATATATTTCAACATCAATAAACCCCAAAAAAAAAAAAAAACGATGGGGGGGAAAAAGAGAAAAATCAATGCACAAAAAAAACACATCCTCGCATGCACCGCAATCCCACACACACACACACACACACACACACACACAGGAACAGCACGCCAGGAACACACACATCCTGAGTGTTACATAAAAACAGTATTGAAGTTAAGCTGCAGTTTGGACTGTAGGCTTCCTCCCCGTGAGGGAAGAGGCTGTTTTGGCCATATGGTTCGAACATTTCTCCTCCGCTAGACGCTGAGTGACTGATTGTCTCAAAAAGCAAAAGAAGCTAACTCAGACTGTGGCTTAATGCGTGGATTCATAAAGCACTGGCTCTGCATTAGTGCAGCTGAGCGGGTGCCAACACGTTTATATGAGCGAGGGGGCAAGGCTATGGGAAAGCACTTCGATTTGACTTTTTAATATTTCGGGCAAGACAGCCCCTTTAAACGATCAATATACACAGGCGGGGTTAATTATAGGTGACCGCAACCGGCACAACGAATGCATCCCAACAGGGGGAGAGCCAATCCTTTTCAGACGTCACGGTCGTGTTTCCGGAGCCCCAGAGTCCCTTCAGGGGAACATTTTAGCGCAGCAAGGCCTCACAGTTAGTTCTGAGCAGTCCTGGTTCCGGTTCTCTCGTGCCTCCCTTCTCCTCCGGCGGGCCCAGCGATATGGCCTGGGTCTCCATCATTGCCATCCACCATTGAACTAACCACTAGTTCTGCTTTATACTTGTTGTGGAAGTCCCTCAAACGTCGGACAATCAAACGCCCCCGTGTCTGGGTTCATAATATTTTCCGTAGTCGCACAACTGCGTCTGAATGATGATCAAGTGAGCCGCCGCTTTAAAAATGAATGACCGTCTATTCCTTAAGGTGCGTTCACACCGAGCGCCCCGTTCGGTGTGAACGCACCTTAAGTTTTAGCATTTCTCCGTGCTTTTTGGGCTACCCAAGCCACCGTAGGGCTACCCAAGCCACCGTACCGTTATGCTGCGTTCACACCGAACGGGGCGCTCGGTGTGAACACACCTTAAGGAATAGACGGTCATTCATTTTTAAAGCGGCGGCTCACTTGACCGCAGTGTGTGTCTGCCGAACCCCTGAGAGTGACTCATCGAACCCCTGGGGTTCGATCGAACCCAGGTTAAGAACCACTGGTCTAGGGGAACCAAGACATGCCATGTAGCGGGACTTACCTCTCTTCCCACATTCATATAAGGGCAGAATACAGAATGTACATCACAATTCACAGATGAACAATGCCCCAAAACAACAAACATAAACCCACTCATCAAAACCTTAAACTCCCCAACAAACAAACCAGAGATAAAGGTCTGACACATCAAAAACATTTACCCCTGGAAGACATGTTTGATTCAACAAGACCTGGATCGAGCTTCAGCCACAACATCATCTAGACCCTATGTATTACAACGAGAAAGCTATTCGAGTCCGATGCTTTGGGGCTCACTGAGCTCGTCAGTGGAGCTGCTACCTGGGTTGTCATGCGTTCGGTCCAGGCTAACAAGTGGGCCACTAAATAAACCTTCACACCGTACTAAACTGTATTCGTCGGCAGCAGGAACGTGTGTGGAGATCGGCACCTGCCAATATCTCTGGAGGAGGTCTAGATTTGTGTCATGCCTGACAAATCATACACAGCCAACACAGTCATCCATGCATGGTGGTTGATATTTTACACACGCCACGTACGACAGGAGAACGACACCGTTATTTATATCGCTTGTCTTCAAAGCCACCGGACTCCGTTGACAAAAAAAACGTGTCGTCCACGCAGCAGTAAATTGTACCTCTTGTCTGCTTCTCCAAACTAGATTGCCGTCTTAGCTGCTGTAGGCAATACTTTGGATAAGGATTTATGTATATATATATATATATATATATGTAGAAGGGCTAGCGTAATCGAAATGAGCCACTACTACTACACTATGGGCTGAATGAGAATCACCCGCAGAGTCCGACAGGAAAACTGCAAAGGGCTACATTTAAAATGGAACAAATATTCCCAGTTTTCCTTCTCCTCTGCCGTCCCTCCAAAGCAATTTGTAGTGCCAGATTGCCTCTGTGCAGTATGACAGGGAGAAGTGGCTGTTTATCAGGCGAGCTGGTATTTAACTTTGTAGGACACATTTGTATTGATTGGGCTTTGTAATTTTCTCCTGAGTAGATTGAGACGCCGGTCGCAAGTCCGCCGTGCATTAAAATTAACAGGATATGCCTCCAGCATGGCTAAGTAATGCCACGGTGTCGACGGCCACGCATGACTCTCAGCCGCCTGTGGAACAAGGAAGATTGCCACAGGAGAGGTAATCTTCCTGCCAGAGAGAGGAACTGGAATATGTTGGGGTTTTTTTTTTTTCTGGTGAAAGGTATAAATTCTAAAAATACTCTTGGCACTTTTGCTAAGCTCTGCATTTGGATTCAAGACGTAAAAGGAAATGTCATTGGTGCCCATTGGGAAGGTTAAAGTTATGTTAATATGGTGCTGCTGTAAAAATGGAAATGCTTCTAATTTGGAAAAAGATGCGTTCACTGTTATTGGTTAGCAACGTCACCCATTGCTTTGTGGACTGCCGTTTTGAAGCCTCGAGTTCGATGATTTTACCTTTGCCATCTTGGATTACGGCTGTCGCCGTGTATGTCAGCGTATTTGGAATGCGGAGGAGTGACGTAGAGACGCCGGATACGGCGCTGGAAACGGCAGAAACCTGTCAATTCTCATAGACTTCTATACAATCGGACTTCTTTTTTGCAACCGGAGGAGTCGCCCCCTGCTGCTCAGCAGAGAGAATGCAAGTTTTAAGACACTTCCTCGTTGGCTTCACCCTCAGAACCGGAGGTCGACCGCCGTGGTTCAAACCCTGCTGACCGGCTGCAGCCTTTCTGCTTTGGGGTTTTGTGTGCTTTCTCTGTATCTCTGTGTGGGTTTTCTCCAACTGCCTGCTTCTTCCCATTTGATCAATTTCTGCTTAGTTACGTGCAGAGGGTCTTTTCAAAATAAGCTTCCGTCGTCACATGAGACTTAGGCAACGATGTCACTTAGTTAGGTTGAGCAAAAAGATCGTCGTCTGGGTTAAAATAACAACGGATGGGCCGTCGCTGAGGGAAGGAACTGCGGTCTCCTGACCCGAAAGATTGCGCTTTGTTGGATCCGTCCGCCTCCCATCCCGCCCCCCCTGGTGTGTAATTTAACGGTCTTCATATTCAAAATTACATAAATAACACACTTTGCGTGTTTGCGGGACACACCTACGAGATACAGCGCATTCTTTTTCGGAGGTATTGCTACGAATGCTGGATGAGACCAGCTTGGATAAGGCAGCTTTATTTTAACACACACACACACACACACACACACACACACACACACACACACACAGTAATTTAACTATTTATTTGTTTTTATTGCCACATACATACATACATGAAATTTGACCTCCTAAGCATCTCGAGGGCAGTGGGCTGCTGTGAAGCGCCCCCGGGAGAACTTTGGGATTCATCGTCTCGCCCAAGGACACTTCCACATGCTGGTGGGAAACAACTTCGCCACACACCCAGCAGTTGAATAAGTAACGCAGAGCAACTATCAATGCTGTGCTCAGACGGTGAGCTGAAAGACTGCGTTGAAGCCCTCCGATACGAGACGAGCCGACAGCGCCGGAGAGCGGCGCCGTCAAAAAGAGCAGAGCGAGAGGAGACAACCAACCTCTTGACCTCTCGCCGAGCTCTTTTCCCTCCAAGGCACTCGCCGCTCCCTCCAAACCCACCGACCTCTGACATCCGGCTCTCTTCACAGACCGCGGAGTGTTTCACTCAGGGGCCTCGGTCTTTGATGCGCTGAAGAAAAGCTCGGGAGGAGAAAACAGTAGCTACGGTGAATTCCCAATATGAAGCCGTTTCTGTTTTGAGTTTACTTTACTGGCTTAACGTGTCAAGAAGACCCTCAGTAGGCAGGAGGCGTGACCGGTTCCTCTTTTCCGTGGACCGGCGGGAAGACGGCCTCAGCTCACTAAAAAGCTTACTTCACTTTCGCTCACTTTGTCAATTGCATCGGTCCGTCGCAGTTCACTGCCCTCATTGCAGCTAAATTCCATCTGAGCGGAGGCGAGATTAGCCTCAATGGCAAAGCGAGCGGAAGTCTTGATAAACAGCCGTGGCTCCCTGCTGAGGATCATCGCCTTCAATCCTGCCATTATGGTCAAAGGTCAAACTTCTTCAAATCTATCTTTTTCATCCGTCTATCATAGTATTCTTGTCAGCTAAAAAGGTGGGGGGGTGTGGCAAATAAACACGGAAATGTCTAGGGCTTTTATTGTGAAAGGTCAGAACGGAAGGAGTGGATCTGGTTCGCGCTGCCTTGGTCAAGGTTGAAAGGAGTCGTGAAGTTTGCCGTCAGCGTCCTGTGCGAAGGTTTTCCTGACAGAAATGATCAAAATACATAATTTTGCGTGCAAATTAGTTGCATGAAGGCCTTCAGTCTTCTGGTGAGATCTTTTCAAAACAAAAAAAGAAAATGAAATGTTTAAAATGCTTTATACTGAGCAGATATCTTCTTTTGAAAATTGCTCATTTAAGCCAAAACCCGAAAAACAAAAAAGGAACACAGGAAACCACACTTTTGTTTTTTTTCAATGTAAAACATAAAATTCACTTAATTTATTAGGTCACACTTTCATATTCATATTCACCTCCACCAGTATAATAGTGCCGTGAAAAATGCAGCGAGACCAGACTTGAGATTCCCTCCGATTCACATCTGCATTCCCTCATGGAACAAAAAACCCCCCTGTGGGCTCACGTTCTCAGCTTATTTTTGTTTGCCTGAATAAGTTATTAATTTTTCATTCCTGGCTGCTTTAAAAAAAAAAAAATGCAATCATGACACACTAGGCTATATTATTATTCCAAGGGAAAAACTGTTCCCGACAAACCCTACCAGGCATTTATGGTGAATTTGCATTCATAATCACCTTCTGTGCACCGGCGTGCTTCGGCGGTCGCGCGAAAACTTCAAAATCAAGTTTGTTAATTGGCTTAACAAAAGGTGTCTTCTAACTTCATCCACGTAGCACCGCTAAAGCATGCAACATTCAGCATCAGTTCTGCAGGATCGCTTAAAGCAGCGGCTTTGATCGGCGCCGCGAGAGCCGCGAGGAACGAAGACAGCGGCGGCTACACAGCGCGAGCGGCTCCGTGCGCGCTTGCGCTCATGCTATGTGGGGCGTTTTCCGCGGTGGGCAAGGGGAGGTAAGTGAGCGGGACGAGGGCCTGGATGCTGCTCACTCGCATCGCGCCTGCACTCGATCATCCTCCGGCTATCCGCGGCTAACAAGGGATATGAGTTCTGCTTCCTCAAAGCAGGTTACGGGAGTCCCCAGAGGTCCCGGCAATGCTGGGGTGGTCCCTGGTGTAAATGTGTGCAGGGGATATGTGTGTGTGTGTGTGTGTGTGTGTGTGTGTTCATACTACGCATGCGAACGTGTGTGTGTTTATGTATGCGCATGCAGCACCTCCACTGCGTATGTAGGCGTGCGCGAGAGGTCCAGAATGGAAAAGAAACTCCACTAATAGCCCCATCGTCTCCGTGGGCTTTCTTCCAGGCTGGGCCGACCTTGAGCAAGGGGTGTGTGTGTGTGTGTGTGGGGGGCTGTTATAAGATGACATGCCCAGGCTTTTCCACTCGACCCCCCCCCCCCCCCCCCCCCAGAAGTTGGGAGAAATATGGTGTAAACCCTTTCCATTAATCATGCAACTCCGGGGTCATTAAGCACCTCAAATCGCCTGCTGCAACATCTACCTTTCCAGTCGTGCTATCCACAATAGCCAGGAGCTGTGACATTGCTCTTTAATAACAACCACACACACACACACACACACACACACACACACACACACACACACACACTCTACTTCCCCGCTCCCCACCATCCTCCCGGGCCTTTTCCGCTGTTCGGGAGTCGGTAACTCAGCTTGTTATGCGCCAGCGTCCCGCTGCTAATGCGGAGAGACGTGTGTAAATCAGGAGATAATGAAACGTACGGAAGCCCGGGTCGACCCCCGCGCCGTTAATGCCGCCCCGCTCTCTTCACAGGGAGGCCAGTAGCTCGACAGATGTGACTTCATGAGGCACGGAACAGTTTGCCTCCCTTCATTGGTGATAAATAAACGAGCGACTATGTGGCGTGACAGCGCTGTCTCCCGTGCTGCGTTGAGAATCACGTTTTTTTTTTTTTGCGGCGGGTTACGTTTTCTTTTCAACGTATCACAATTAGTGAGTTTTCAACCAGGAGACTGCTGTTTGTGTCCCGTGTGAACCAAGTACTCCTGTTGCCTTAAATCTAACCTTTTTAAATCCTCCCCAAGTGGTTTTAATGCCTAAACTTTAAGTACTTTCATAATGAGTTTTTTGTATACATTTACAACGTCAACCAGGTGTTTAAAACCCGTTAATAGCTGCGACCATATTTCGGCAGAAAATAGCTTTCCATTAAACCTTGATTGAGGGTGCGTGTTTTATGGTAACGTCACATTGTAGGAGACGGGGCTGGGCGTGATGGGACATCTGCTGACGCACACGGGGCTCACAGTGAGGACAGGTGACATTGGGCAACAACCCTGGAAATTGCTGGTCTTCTCTGTGTATTGTTACATTAAGTACCAACAATTGTGTGCATTTGCAAGTGGTTAGCTTCATTAGCTCCCAAAGCGAGTCACTGTGCTAGCTTGTTACGTTGACGAATAATAGTTTTCACCCATTTTTTTTTGTATTTTTTGGGGATCAGCTGCTCGTTTTTATTCATTTATTTGATCGTAAAGCCACTGTGCGCAATCGGCCCAGTGCCAAGCAGACGAAGGTTTCACACAAACAGACTTGCAACCTCCAGGTCTGTAAGTACCATAAAGCTGCATTCTCTCTAGTGTCCACCAGGGGGCGACTCCTCTGGTTGTATAGAAGTCTAGTCTAAAATGACTCTACTTCTCTCTTGATTTATTCCCTCAGTAAACATTGTAAACATGAGTTTATGGTCTCAATCTCTAGTTTACAGTCTTCTTCAACACAGCATGATGTTCATTTAGTACATTATGGTCCATTTAGAGTCACACAGACCATACATGGATTCATCCATACCACAGGCCCACAGTGGCCGTTGTACTTCCCCCTATCCCCCCCATACACCTTACATGTTACGTCTCTGTAAATGCATTGTATTCCTCTGCACAGAGTTGGCTGTTAGGGCCTCAGTCACCGTTCAAGGACAGGACCAGATAAGGCGGATCGCTCCGTCATCTACTGAGGATGTCGCTTTGTACAAGTTCGAGATAATGTGCGACTCGCCTTCCATTCCGATCTCATTGTTCGTCAGTGTGTATAAAAACTGACATCTCACTCACTAAGCGTATTGACTCGACTGTGTTTGTGAGTCCATCTGCAGATGCTGACTTATATACAGAAATTGCCACGACACCATTTTATCTGGCAACATGGACTTGAACAACAATGTTGTTTTTTAAAGCTTGTGCTGCTACCCTGAACATCCCCCCCAAAAACACTTCTTTAACTATGTACTGATTTTAACAGTAGCATGAAATTAAGGATGCAAGAAAAGTATTTCGCGAGTACAAGTGGCTGAAATGGGTTTCCTCAGGAGGGTGGCGGGCGTCTCCCTCAGAGACAGGGTGAGAAGTCCGGTCATCCGTGAGGGACTCGGAGTAGAGTCGCTGCTCCTTTGTCGTGGAAAGGAGCCGGTCGAGGTGGATTTCGGGCATCTGGTGAGGACGCCACCTGGGCGCCTCCCTTAGGGAGGTGTTTCCAGACACGACCGGCTGGGAGGAGACCCCCGAGGGGAGGCCCCGGAACCAGGTGGAGGGACTATATATCTCCAAACTGGTCCTGGGAGCGCCTCGGGATCCCTCCCCCAGTCAGAGCTGAGCTGATGTGGCGCCGGGAAAGGGAAGTTTAGGGGTCCACCTGCTGGAGCTGTTGACCCCCACGACCCGATCCACGGATAAGAGGTTGAAGATGAGATGAAGGAATGTATTTTGTTTTATTGTTATTTTTACTCTACATTTTGTACTATTAGGAAATAATAATCCACCTTTAAGTTTACAAAACCTCACGATAAATGTATTTCGCAGTGAAGTTCTCCAGTTGCAGTACATGTACAGTGTAGGTTACAGTTTGCCTATTAATAAACACTGCAAAAAATACGCCTCTGTCAAAAACATAGACTTGAAGCATTGATATACGTGTCTGATATGGTTGCCGTCTAGACGGTCGGTTAGACAATTGTGGTTTGCGTTCGTTCAATCAAACAGATCCGCACTCCGACTGAACTTCTCTAGTTTTTGTTTGAACTCATACCTCAAACTCCACACACACTAGTTTAGATTCCTCACACTGAAATGAATTCCTCGGCCGCTTGTCCTCAAAGCTCACTTAGCCACACGCTTACAAAGCGCCGGCTTTTTTTTTTTTTTTTTTTCGACCGCCGACTCTTCTTCTTCGACGCCAGACGGAGTCCAGTCGGATCGCTACGACCCGCAAGCAGGCTCCACCATCCAATTACTTTTAATTACTGAGGAGAGAATGCACACGGCGCCCTTGGCAACAGGCGGCGCGGACGCGGTTGTGGGCTCGCCGGTGGGGCGATGGGGGAGTTGAGAGAGCAACGTGTGGTTCGTGGATGACTTCTTCTGCGGCAGGGAGGCTGTCTGCGCGAAGCTCCTCGAGGGCTGAATTAGCCCCCTGATCCTCTAATCAATTTGGAGAGGAAGAAAATGAACACGGGTTCTCCCACTCGGAGTCAAGCCTTGCGCTTGTAATCCTGCTGCATGTGTGAAATAGATGCCAATATAAAGAAGAGGCCATTTGCGTCACAGATTCTTGTTATTACTGCCGTGTGAAATATAGGACACAGTTGAGGTGGGTTTTTTTGGGGTTTTTTTCTGTATTTGTAGAAAAAAAAAAAAAATCTGATTCTTGGCAGAGACATCCGGTTAGAAATAATATTTGAGTGCCGTGCATGACCTGCATAAATCACATCCTGTGGCGTATTTAAAGTCTTATTGTGCCGTAATGAAATATTCAAATGCCGGCCCTGCCTGCTTCCGGCACAATGGAGCAGGTGAGTCTGTAATGATGACACAACGGCCATGGGAGGAATAAAATGGGATTCGCGGGGGGAAAATGAATCAAGAGTCTCCGGGACCTCTCGGCGTGACTGATGAGGCCCAGAAAAAGTGGGTCAGAACCACAGGTTGGTCGGGCCTCCGAGACGCGCCGCCATCCCCGGCGTTTAGCTGCTCTGATCACATATCCCGAGGTCGATTATAGATCACAGCTTACCGAGATCAGGATGATAAACACGGACACTGGGGGGGGCAATTATTTATTTTGACAGCTCTTCAGCTTTTCTCTCAAGTATCCAAACTTGGCTCCAGAACTCCAGCTGTCTCTCTCGGCTCGGAAACAAAAGGGCCGTCGTTTGTTAATCAGAAGAAACCCGATTAAGCCACCTTTGACTCACTTCTGAATTTTCCACCAAGTCAGACACATTTTAATCACCGCGGCCGGGCAATTAATCATCGAGCCGCTGAGCGCGATTGCGATGAATATTCAGTTACCTACCGAGGTTCTCTCTCCGCCCGACCCCCCCCCCCCCCCCCCTTTCCCTCTCGCCCCGTCTTAATTACATTCTCGGCGGCGCCTGTTTGCCTCGCTCTACCCGGCCTTCCCCCTTAACGGCCATTAAGAAAAAAATGACACAAGCGCAAGGTAGCGAAAGTAGCTCGGCACGCGGAAATTAGTTTAAAAAAAAAAAAAAGGCGGACGCCGCCGTGCAAGCTCGCCCGGAACGAAACCCACCCCCCCCCCCGCTCTCTACCTTGCTGTGGCTCGTTGCGAGAGAGTCGTAAATCACCGCGACGCACCACTTCCTGACGGGTGAGAGTCGGAGCGGCGTGGGGTCCGCTCCAACCTGCCCTTCAGAAAAAGAAACACTCTTCACGCACTTGGCTCGATGTTGATTGTTATATACTGAGTTAATATGGCAGTCGGGGGGGGGGGGGGGGGGGGTGAACGGGTGAATTCCCATCAAAGATAATGGACCGAGTGCATTGTTGCGTTGCTTGAACGGATAATTCCATTGTCCGTCGCCGGGCCTCATAATCTGGCTGAATTGCCGTTTTCGTTCCACTTCAGTCCTTCGTCCTGACATTGAGTTCACGTCCGCCGCCTCTCATTGGAGCACGCCGTTTTCAGTTGCCGCAGTGGCTGCTGGGAGCAGATAATAAGGTGTTTTTTTTTTTTTTTGGTTTCTCCCCACGACAGACAGCAGAGTCTTTATTTATGTACGTCGACTCGCAGCGACTTTCAGCCTCATGCACACTTTTCGTACTTTTCTTTTTTCTTTTATGGATGTTGCTTTGTAGGAAGACGACGTCCCCATTGTTGATTCCACCCTCCAAAAGAGGTGTGATTCATCATTTGTTCCTCTCAAAAACATTAAGAGCTCTGGAGCCCGGGCTGCTTTATTACGTCTTGTTTTATCTTGGCAGTTTGGGGGCATTATTAATATTGGTTATGATAATGTTAATTGCTGGGATCCAGAACAACATTGAAATGTCTCAGGGAGAGCAATGTCTTGCCACAATCCAGTGGTGTGAGGTAGTTAAGACGGGCCCCAGCACGCACACACACACACACACACACACACACACACACACACACATACACACACCATTAAGTGCTCAAGGAATCTAATTTAGGGAGCTTTATAGCTTCTCCTCCAGTCCGTTTCTTAATGTTTGAGAGGATGCATATCTCTATGTGTCAAAAATAGAATCAAAGAATATGAGACATAGTTCATTTAATCAAGTATTTTTTCTTGTTTATTCATAGTTTATGTATAATTAGCAGCCTAAAATGTTAGGTAGATAGACTACTACTGACTATTTTACAAGAGAGACAAGCATCATGGAGATGGGTTGGCCTTTTTGAGGAGATATAAATAGCAAATGGCATCTTACATATCTGTATGTGATGATGGACTCATGGGCTCCTGCCTGCACTGTTCGTATTTACGTCCCACGCCCTCATCAGTCTATGTAGCGATGTTGCCGTGAAGCACGATATGAAAAAAAAAAAAAGAGCAAAATTATGAAAGTGAAACCCAATTTGTAATTCAAACCAGAAACATTTAAATCTGACCTTTTGATGGTGGGGAGTCAGTTAAAAGCTTCTTCTTCTTTTTTCTGTTACACAGAAGAATCTTACAGAAATTGACTTCACAGTTTTGTGTTCGTCCATGTGACGACGTTCGCGAATGAATACATAATCAGTTTGGTTTCATCCTTGAAAGAGAATCTGCCGGGATATCTGCTCTCATCCACCGACGTTGCCTTGGCGGATGAAGCCGCCGCGTCACTTCTCGTTGCTTTTACTTTTCAGATCTCGGATTTGCGTCTCTCATTGTCTCTGTCACCAGCTGGTGGCTATATTCAAATTCTCCCACATGCGGTTTCTTACTGGCCTCATTGTGTGCTCAACCCCCCCCTAACACCAATATGTGCATGAGATGGGTGATGTCACTGATTTCCTTTATGATTAGACACTGAGTTATAACTGAAAATGTTAAAAAAGAGAGAGATCTTTTCAAATTTTTCAAGTCAATAATATGTCATTTACATTGCCCAATATCAAAAATAGCCTCAAGGAGCTTTTGCAATCTCTACGGCATAAAAACGGGTCTGAAAAGCGAAACCAATGCTGAAGTGCCTTAAACCTGCATTCTTTCTAATGGCCATCAGGGGGCGACTCCTCTCGCTGCAAAAAAGAAGTTCCATTGCATAGAAGTCTATGAGAAAATGACCCTACTTCTCACTTTGATTTAGTCCCTGAGTTAACAGTGTAAACTTGAGTTTATGGTCTTCTTCAATGCAGCATGATGTTCCATTTAGTCAAGTTACCGTCTCACTTTCACAGTTATTTTTGAAGTCAATTGGAACCTTTCTGGTTGCCTAAAAATGTCTTATTCGGCGTTCGGTTGTCGGATGGCAACAGCCAAAAATGCTGAACTTGAGGCTTCAAAACAACTGTCCACATACCAATAAGTGACTACGTCCACTTCTTATATATATACAGCCTACGCACACTCACAACCTGCGTCCTTAGATCCCTGATTCGGAGAAGGAAAGTCGGTTCTGTCAAATGTTAAATGCAAACAAAAAGATTGATTGGTGTAAAAAGATCGGTCTTGTCACGAGGGCCCTTTCTGTATTATAATCTAATGTAATTTGCTCGCCGCGTCTCATATCAGATGAAGGTCACGAATGTCCGAAATCTTAATAACAATGATGGCTTTTTAATGGAAACAGTATGGGGCTTCGTCTCATTAAATCTGCCCTTCAACATTTGCAAACACGGTCGAGTGTTGATGAGATAATATTGGTATTGAATAGAAAGAAGAAAAAAAAGCCACAAAAGAGCAAATTTACAAGACGCTCAAGGTAATCCCTGAACTGTTATTTACTTCTTTTTTTTCCCCTGTAAGAGCTAATGAAAGGTAAAGCCAAGAGGGCCGACTGCAGCCCTTTGAGACAGACATCTGTTTGTAATTTTGAGCTATATAAATATAATTAATTGACTACCAGGTATAGAAACAGGCAAGAACACAATGGCAGAATTCAATCTGACAAGGTCCTGAATCTAGAAATCTGGGCACTTCCTGTTTCCAAGTTCGTTGAGTGTCCTCGTCTCCTCACCTCGCGTCCTTGTTCCTGCCCACGCGAGATGCAAAGTGGAGGAGTCGAGGCAAACGCGCATTTGACAGGATGAGATATCCGCGCTCCGGAAGGCGTCGATTGAATACGACGTATTGCGGCACAGCTGCCTCTTTCATTCATCGCTTGGTGCTGAAAAGGACTTTCGCAGAAAAAAAAAAAAAAAAGAAGAAAAAAAAAAGGATACGCCGACGTAAATTCACTCGATATGCATTTTAAGAAACGGGGCGTCCTTCGAGACGGAGCGCTGAGATGGAAATCAAGAAATTATGAGAGCCCCAGGTGTATACCGTGGGAGATAATGAGGACGGTGTACAGTATGTACGTTGGACAGGTGGAACATGACAAGGTCCGGAAATATACGGGGGTCTAAACATGCCAATAAAAGAGTCATTTATCACGACTCCTGTAACTCCTCCTATGCTCTTCCAATGCGCATGATTAAACCAGTGGTGTTATATGTTTTTTTTCTCATTGCCCCAGTGCAACCGCACTAACCACCACTGTCTATGTTTACGCCCCCTGACTTACTAAGTGAAAGCCAAAAAGCAGCAGCCGACGTTAGTTTTAGTTCATTTGATGGGGACTACTTTCAGCTGCGTATTTATAGGCGCTGGTGAGTATTTGGGGCAACAAGACTGACTCAGAATTCACTAAATTGTGTGTGTGTGTGTGTGTGTGTGTTCATGGTAACGAAGGAACATGTCAGCCAGTGTTTCTAATGGCCAACAATAGAAGTCAATGGCACAGACGAATAACTTCATAACAGACTTTGTGACCAGTCGTCGTCTGGTTTTAGGTCTACCCTTTGATTTGTTGGCCATAAGAAATGTGCTGTGTGGCGATGAGCAACACTTTCACCTCATATTCTAATATTCACGTTATACGTAACAGTCGGTGTCGGTGAAGCATCGCATGACACATGACTGCTGTAGTAGTCAACGGTACAGTGAGAGTTTCCTCCTCCCGGCTCCGCTCTTTTCAAAAAAGCAGCGAGTTATCATGTACAATAATTAATCAGCCGGGTTAGTTGCCTGAGGGCAGACGCGTTGACGTCCCACAGACACAAAAAGGCATCCTTTCATCTTTGCAATGCAGAGTTTGAGGATTCAAAAAAGACAGAGAGTCAGAGGGTCCGTGGTAAATCAACACCCGTTGACTTCACTTTGACCATTTACAGGGATGAAAGTATGATGGAATGACAGTGATTACAGAAGATAACTTGACTGCTTGGTGAAATAATTGTGACTACTTTGAAACGTGAGACCTTGAATAGCATCACACAGTGCCGTTGTGTTTCGGTTCATCCGAGACATTTTTTTTTTTTTTTTTTTATATAAACCATCTGCTCGGTGAGGCTGAGCGATCCAACGCTTGCGACCAAAGCGACTTTATTATGATGAATGAAGTCCTAATGTTGCCGTCGGTGCCGAAATGGCAGCCATTACGCAGCGCCGTGTCCTTGCCTAATGATGCGCGAGAACTTATTTGGTAAACAGCGTGACCGTCACTATGTCACTGTGTGACTTTTTTGGAAAGGGAGCGTCTCCGGCGACAGTTTCCCCCTTTTTTTTTTTCACGTTTCTTCAAATTTCGCCCACTCTCCGTATTTTGGACGCTACCGGCTCATGGGCAGACGTGGACGTTTAAAGGCGAGCTGGGTTGAGCTCGCTATGAGCGGTCGTTATTTTTGTTCTGCCTCAAACAAAGCAGACGGATACGATATCACACAGGCGGGGATGATGTGCGTTAGCGTTGCACCGATTCCCTCCACAAGAAGTCAATGGGAGTTTTCCATTGGATTTTGGATTATACAGGGGAAAAAAAGGGTCTGAGGGGAACCGACGTTTATGATACTCGGCAAGATAATATCTTGAATTTTTTAAGCGTGGCAGAAGTCAAAAAAGCTAACGTTAGGCTATAAACAGTTTTCACACTGAGGCTGTGAAGGCGGATTCCTGCGGTCTTAACTAGCCGCTTGTTAGCAACCGCCTTTTTTTTAAGACACGTAAAAAAAAAACTTAAAAATTCACCAGAAGTGCATCTACTGACGTATCTGACATCGTAGAACAAAGCGTTGAAATGTCTTAAGCTCGCGTTTAACCACAGACCTTATTCAATTAAGGCATCTTACCAAAAAAACAAACAATTAAAATAAGTACAGATGTCAAGAAGACGGAACCAGAGGTGCAAAGATGCTCATTCCTGCATTAACGGCGTTCATATCCACACTATGATTGGATATAATATAATCTACAAGTAAAACGCAGATATTCTGAGTGAGGTAAAACTGTTCAAACTTCAAACTGTCCTTTAAAAGTTGAAACCCAAAGACTCCACCTCCTTAATAAGCATAATACTAAATGTCTTTAGTCATCTATGTTGAAAAGCCTTTCATCTTCATCTTCCGTAGTGCCGTTAATGTTATGAATAGGTGTGTGTTTGCTCGGGATGTATAACTTTGCTCACTGTTCATAAGATGGATGGTTATCGATCCCTCTGTGTGTGTGTGTGTGTGTGTGTGTGTGTGTGTGTGTGAGGCAGAATATCTCTCCCAGAGATAAGATGTCCCGCGGAGCTCTGGAATTAGAGAGACGGATCGATGCGTGAGCATGCCAGGAACATGCGTCATCATTTCCCTCCACCTGCACCAAGAAAAGAAAAATATGTCAGGGGCAAAAACCTGATGACAGGGCAGATATACCAAGAGCAGAAGAAGAATTTAGAGATGCAATGAAGTTCTCCTGGTTTAAACATACAGATACGGAGTGCAGATTAAATCAGTTCTGTGACTACTTACTGTATATTAAATACATCGGCACTGACTTCACTGCTTCTTCATGTGGCAACCATTGGCACAAATGTACGTATATAAAAACTGATTTAAATGTAAAATAAGTGTCAAATGTAACAAATGAGACAAAAAAGAAAATATTAATTATTAATAATAACTAGAGGGGGAAAAAAAAACTCATCCACCCTCAGTGCTCCACCAAACCGTTTGCCTGTTTTGCAAATCATATAGGAAATTTAATTTAACAGTTATCTGCATTAAAACAGTCAACTTCTGTTTTAACTAAATCAGCAGCTCTTAATTACCGTTTTTTTTTCCTCCTCTTCGTTAAAACCCACTTACCATTCAGCGTTTCTTAAACTAAAAGATTGTGAAAGGAAAACACGGTTCTGTCTTAAAAAGGCCAGAGGAAGGACTCCACCTTAAGTATGACACTCACTCGGTGGACTTGCTTGCACGGAGTCCCTTAAAAAGGTTCCCTTTGTTGAGGACAGACTTCATTTAAGAAGGACAGAGACTTTCACCATTTCTACCACTGCGCACGAGCACCTGTCAATATCGGGTCGACCTCACACTGGCCCTTTTTTTTCCTCTTGTAGTTAATCGAGTGTCACAGAATGTGACGGTTCACGGAATTTGGAGTTAACCTCCGGCAACATGAAAGAAGTGCGCCGCTCGTCTCGTCCTCCTCTTTGTTTTGACCCCCGAGGGTCGTTTGAAACCGGCTGAACGAGGGCGGCGAGGCGACGTTCACCTGTGGACAAAAATAACACCTCGCCCCGGAGGAGGTCCCGTGGAACAAAACCGTGGAACAAAACCGTGGAGCGGCCGTTAATTGCACTAATTCAAAAAGACCAAGAAGCCAACGGAAGTCAAACGACAACTGAGCTGCAAACAGGAAGATGAAATGAAAGTGTATCAGTGAGTGACTTTCAGTGGAAAGACTGCTCCATGAACAAAGTCGTTTTTAATTCACATATTCATTAGGGCCCACATTTTGGGATCAAAATCAAAGCGTCCATGAGCCGCTCATCTCACCGTTACCAACCAAACTGATGCAAAGTTGTGTCCATAAAAGGCTGGAGACGCTTTTAGCAGAGGATGAATATTTTTGGATCAGTAAAGTCACTGGATCACACAAACAAAACTAAAAGCCTGAAGCTACCGCTAGCGGCTCGTATTCAGTGATCATTACGCTCTCGAATAACACGATGATTCTAGTCATAAAGCCTTACTAAAAGAGCTAAAAATATCAGGTTTGTCCTGAGGCATTCCTCCTGTATCACTTTATGAGATATTGTACCTCAAGGGATCGATCCACCGACTCTTACTTTAGCGCTATGCCAGCAGATCTCAACCTCCTCCGGTTGGGTTGACATAAAATCTGCTGCGGATGTTCATGTTTCCTGACGATGTGTCCAACTGTCTATGGACATTTTCCTCATGGTGCCATTTTTAGGGGTAATTCGGTAAAATATCTCCCCAAGGTAACTGCTCTCCCTTTCACGAAGTGACACGCGACGCATTCTCACTTCCCGAGTCGTCCAAAATACAGCCTGCCGGGTTCAGTTCAACCAGGAGACACGAGTGAACGATTGGCGGTTAACATTTATTACGACGGATGACGCGCTAACGAGCTACGCAGGAAATCCTTTGCCGCTTGAACTCGACGAGGAGAGCTGCGATCGCCCTGAAGCTGGTGAATCTGCGGAGACGGGGAGGTGGAGGGTTGCGTAACAGCGGCGTGAACGTACTGAAGGTAAAGAGAGACACGGTCGTATTTAAGAGAGACGGCAGCAAGACGATAGGCTAACGATGTAATTGTGTCCTGCTATTGGCTAGAGAGACCAGCTGATCTAGACAGCTGACATCATGATCGACAGCCCCAAACCATACCAGCAAGGACATAATGAGTGTGCATGCTAAACCTAAAATGTGTAAAAAAATACCTGCAAGTTAGTGTTGGCATTGTCAGAATGTTAGCATGTCGATGATAGCATTCTTGCTCAATGAACACAGCCTCTCAGAGTCTGGTTCAAACCCAAAACAAGGTATTTCCCTGACCATAAACAAGTCGTTTTGGGGCTAAACCTAACCCACCTCACACACAGCGGTGGTAAATCCATACAAGTATGAACACCATAGTTTGAAGGACTTGTTGGTCTGATGTTCTTAGGCCCCCGAGTGAAAAAACCCGACACAAATAATGACTAATAAACTGTTTTTTATAACACTTTTTGTTTCTGTAAAGCCGATCATTTCCGCTAAACTATGCAGATAAAATCCGATGATGAATCCGGATTAAACAGAAGATCCGCATGGATACAAACGAAGGTGTCGAAACAGAACATTCATTCTCAATCCCTGGCGCGCTGCCCATCCGTATTGTTGTTGTTGTTGTTCAATCTCAACGGTTCCTCTTGGCGGTGAATCATCGCCGTCAAAAGCCGAGGCCGGAGCCTATTCAGCGCCGCCGCCGCCGCCGCCGCCTGCTGTCTCTAACAGCTGATACACAAGCTCACTGAAAACCATCTTTGTGTCAATCTTCCATTTTTTTTTCTTCACTCCGATCGTTGCTTTATCTCTTTCACGCAATTTACAAGATTGCAGGCTGACGGTGTAATCCATTGTCCCCATTCCTTCATGTCAGCCTGTCCCCCCCCAGTACCTCCCTCACTGGGTTACAGGAATGTCAGACTGCCTCGACCCTCTCCTCCCCCGTTAGTCTGATGATCCGGGAGCTGAGGCTTCTTCTTCTACTGTTGCGAGTAATTGTGGATAACGGCTAAATGACTCACATAGAAATGCTAATTTGATGCCACTCAAAGTTAGAGCCATTTTAATATTGTGGAGGAAGGGAGGGGTGGTGCTTTTCTTTCAGGGCTATATAAATATATATATTTTTATATAAACGCTCTTCTTTGACAGAGCGATGCTAATAATGCTGTTAATGTCATAAAAAGTGACAACCGACAGATGAAGCACAAGCTGTCCTGTGTGTGTGTGTGTGTGTGTGTGTAGGTGTGTGTGTAGGTGTGTGTAGGTGTGTGTGTGTGTCCCTGGAGATGATGTACATGATGGAAATGACTTAAAAAGCTCATCACACGGCGGCACGTACCGTTCACAGAACAAAGGAACCTCGTCAGCAGAGGAAGCCTCATTTGCAACTTTTTTTTTTTTTTTTTGTCAGACACTGCCGAGGCACAGATGGGAAAATGTCTGTTTCTTCACACTGTATATCTTTACATAGCAGCTTAGATAGACGTATGAATAATTTACTTTATTCAGAATGAGGTCATCGACGCCTCGTCCGGACCGAACCACACCCCTGCGACGGGCTTTCCGTCTCCAGCGTGACCGATTGAGAAGTCCAACGTGATGCAGATGTTCTTGGACAAGTTGGACAGTTGTTAATTAGTTTGTCTTTTTTTTTTTTTTAAATCATTCTGAGAAGAGCCGAAGGAAACCTGCACGTCGCTGCTAATCACTGGGTCTTTTTGTCTCTTTGTATTGTTGACAGCTGAATTCTGAGACATCACTACTAATTACACTCGGGAGAGAAACACTGTCTGGCAGAGGTGGGAACATTCAAACATGATGATTGTGTAACGTTAATGTTGTAGATGTTATAGTGCAGTATATAACACAGTTAATGAGTGATGCCTGCTGTTGTTAATTCCCCTTTAGTCCTCCCAAAGAGTCCAGAAGAGTCCCTTAGATCAAATTAAGGGACCAGTGGTTCCCAACTTTGGGGACGGGGTCTTTCCAGGTGTCGTAAGATTCATCTGAAGGGTCATGAGATGATTAACAATCTGACAAAATGTCTGCAACAAAAACACACATTGAGTTTTTCAGACATGCTTTAAATATTGTAATCTAACTTCAGTTCAAACTAGAAAAGGTGCACTTAGTAGAGTGCAGATCTGCAGGAAGGTGTGTCTGCAAGGGCAGCTAGGGGTTCGGCAATGCACTCAACATACCCTCTACCGGGCCCGTTAACAGTAGCGAGGTAGGAGTCAGCAGGCAGTCAATAAAATAGAACAAAACAGGCAATTAAGGTGTTTTGAAGAAGTTTGAATCGAGAGGTTCTTCTTGAGCGTTCAGCCACAACTGGCCACCCAAAAATACAATGCAGTTTGCTGCAGCAGAATGCAAGATTAGCCGCGGACAGACACAAAAGACGCACACTCACTCTCGCACACGATCAAAGTGCGTGATCCTCCTGGCGGTGATAATCTGAAAACAATCTGAAAACGAAGAATCGTTATTTTGCTCATGAGTTTAACTGCTTGCGAAATGTGACGTTCAGAGGTCGACAACACTTTTGGCCACGCCTTCCATGTTTTTAAGCGACGAATCCTGTGGACGGTGCAGGGAAGGGGTAATAATAAAATGGTGCCACTAGCTCTGTGAAGCTTCTTGCACCATGAAAAGGAGAAATTCAGAATTCTGTCTGGTTGTTGTTTTTACCCTGCACCCCAGATGACACACCTCTTCCCTGAGACATGAGGGAATTTCATCACGCCCGACTCCCGGAGTCTCACAGAACATTCCCGGCACCCCGCAGATGTCGAGCTGGGTTTGTCACGCACGTAACGGTGAAAAACAAAAAAGCTTCAACTCCTTTTTTACGCTCTGCAAGCTAACACACACACACACACACACACACACACATACACAATGGCACCGCACGGTTCCTCATTCTGCAGGTGACTTTCTTTGAGCGTACGTATATGCCTAAATCATTTTTGACACGCTTCTACATGTAGAATTAACGGAACAGAGTTCATTGCACGGATCTCTTTGCACACACAGATTTGGGAATTTTCCCCTTGCATCTTCAAAGTGGGCTGAAAATAGAAGCCAACGCTGAAAAAAAACTGCTGTGCAATTGACTTTAAACAAACTCTCTTTTTTTTTTCCCAAGAGGCATATTTTTAGAACCTCATTGGCCCAAAAAAAAAGCTTTTCACTGATTTGTAGACGCTTACATTTCAGCTAAGCACGTATAACAAGGAGCTTCGGTGCCCGACTCTGCAGGCTGAATTAAGATGGAGATCTGAGTGTTTTTTTGTTTTAGTCCAAACGGTTTTTGGATTGAACAATGACAGACAGAGGACACAGGGCAAACCAAATCCAGGCAGGGAGTCGGCAAAATCCCCCCCCCCAAAAAAACAATCAGAGAACAAGGCAGAGCGTAGAAACTAACAGGAGAGAATCGCTGGGAAAGCGAATGAACACGCGAGGTCAAACAAAGACAAGCTTGGCAGAGGAACAGGGAAAACAAGGGAGTGTGTAAATGAAATGGGCAGATGGCAAAAATGAAGGGGCAGTCGAGTAATGAGGGCGGGTGTGGATAATCGAGGAGGCGGGAGAACGCACAGGAAATGTTGCGCACACACGAACAAATTTAAACTCCTTACAAGTCAGTCGCAAGAATAAAAAAAACGTTTTTGCGTCGTACGTTCCTGCAACACAAGGGAAACGTTCGAATGTCGAGGTTTCTGACCCAAGAAAACGCGCAATGAGACGTGGGCTAACGTTGTGAAACGATTGGTTGGGTTAAGGCGACACAAGTTTGCGGTTTTGTGTTAAGATAATAACGCGACAACGGAACTATCGTGAAAAAAGAACAACCACCCGCAGCCGACTTTCTCACGAAACAAGTGTAATAAATTCAATGTTTACTTTTGGCTTCCCGAGGGACACGAACAGCGTCCTCCCGGGTGAAAGTCCTCCATTTTTTTTTTTTTGCATGTTATACTTGTTAACATGCTTTCACACCACGTCATTTTAACGTTTGCTCAATACACAATGTCATTTGCTTTGCGCTCTCATTATGGTCATTTAACAGACGCTTTTATCCAAAGCGACTTACAATTCAGTATCATTGACACACCGTAGACGCAGCTATGGGAGACATTTTTGGGGTTATTAAGTGTCTTGCTCAAGGACACATTGACATGAGACTAGCGGAGCAGGAGCTGGGGATTGAACCGCTGACCCTCTGATTGAAAGGCGGCCCTGCTCTCCACTTAGCCCCGGTCACCCGCTCTCGCTTTGTTGTACTACATCACAGAAATTGTCCACATTCAAGCTGTTTTCAAAAATGTACAATACCAACTTTTTCGGGGAATTCAGATGCGGCTTAATAGCAAAAGTTTATTTTAAAGCAGGAATATAGTTCCCATTAAATTTAGGAAACTTTTTTCAGGGAGTAGAGCCTCTTTTAGGAAGTGACAAAGTCACTACAATGCAGCGCCTGAACACAACTTTTCAGCGGGAAGAAAGCTAGGCAGGCGAATCTGTTGGGTCAGCACTTTTTGTTAGACTGGAAAATCCAGATTATTCTAACCAAAGGTGACTGCCCCTGCATCTGCTGCTCCAGCAATTAATGAGATGGGTCTCAGAAGTCACCGAGGCAGATCCCCGGATAGAGCTGTCCACTTTATCTTAGCCTGCATGGAAACGTTGCGGGCCAGACAGTGATTTAGTGGCCGGGGCCTCCAAGAAAAGGTCACAGCTTCCTGTACCACAGCGCAGGACCTCCCCTACTGTATCCACCAAAGAGTAATGGGGGCTGACTCTGCACGCCCCTCAGCTAACATTAACATTTTTCTTTAGTGACAAGCTTTGGAATTCTTCACAACTTAACACGCCGTTTTCACTACAATCCACCGTTACACACTCGAGGAGTCCAAACAAGAGATTGCTGGATGTTTTTTTTTATTTTGTATTTCTTCCCGGTGACGGTGAAGACGCTTTCTCACCCTGACCTTTTTACATGAACATGAGAACGCAGTCTGCAGTAATCATAGTGGTGTAAAGTATTAGGCCGTCTGATCAGCGGTAAAAGGCTGTTGCTCACCGCAAGAAGTGCTGCGGATTTTATAGATGCGCGTCGACGTTTGTCTGCGTGGCGGAAGTGTAGATTTGAAGCACAAGTGATGAAGAAAAAAGAACCTCGAAAGATGAAACGAGCGAGTTTAACACAAATACAACCCGAGGCGATTTCCCTGTTTTTTTTGGAAGGATGAGGAGAAAAGCAAGAGGCTGACTATCATGAAAGGTTTGGGCGAATGAAACAAGTGTCACTTGATCCGACCGTCCTCCCCAAAATGCAGCGATGTTCATTTTCTGGTGACGATAGTCTCGCATGATACCCCTTTTTTTTTTTTTTTTTTTTTTAAATCCCTTTTGCCCATCATCGGTCACTTTCAGTTTTTGCTGCACACTGAAAAGTCACCGACAAACCAAGGTGACGAACCCCAACCAATCACAACTAGATCACCCTGGCATTGTGCCTTTCTGCAAGCAGGATACAAAGGATTATGAAACATGTATTTTGGGGTTCAGAAACACTGACATTCAATGTGTCTGCGATCCACAATTTTATTTTTTTTTCTGGTGCCTGGATTTTGTTCCTGGAACTTTTCTGCAGCATAAGACCTTTTCTGTGCCAGTAAACACATCCTGGCAGGAACTCTGTCTGCTTAAAAACAAACTCAGCAGAGCGGATTCGTTGTATAGAAACGGGTTTTGTGGGAGACAGGGTTGGGTTATGGTAAAAAAGGGCATTTTTTTTAGATTATGTAATATAATTGAACTTTTGAGATGATCTTTCTGACAGCACATTACCTGTACGTGGAGGCAGCTGTTCATTTGGCTTAAAAGGCATCGGATGAAGACGACTGCGCGGGAGTGCAGCTACTTCACCGAAACGAGACGCAAATCTCTCCGCGCTCGAGCAATTCGACCCTCGCAGATCAGCTTTTTGTGACGGAACAAGATGTCACAAAGATAACGTGCTATTAATGTTGACATTCGGCTTCTGCTTCTACTCCCCCCCCCCCCCCCCCCCTTGCATCACAGCGGGGGGGTCTCGCTCACGGCGGCGGGGAGGGTCAGTTCACTTCCCAGCGCAATCATCAAACCACTCACGTCAAGCCATAGAAAAACGGGGGGGACGACTCTCGGGCTTTTTTAAGAGGAAAAGCCTCTCAGGGATGCTCTGCAATCCATTTAATGTAATGACCATGAAACACACACACACACACACACACACACACACACACACACACACACACACACACACACACACGCGCGCAATTTTATATGAGGGTAATCCTACTGAGGTGAAATTAGCCTATACTCGCAGGGTGCTTGGGAAGAAAAAGATCTTGATTGCACTGAGATCGCGGCGTCGCCTCAGGGTACATAATCTACACTGCGGGCACAGATGGTTGACGGCGTGGCGTAATTTTCACCGTTCACAACGGAAGCCCAACCAATCAACCCTTTTTACCAATTCACAGCAACATGTGCATGTTTTTTGAAAATTCCAAAAGATAAACCCCAAAGAAACGTTCACATCCTGTGATTTTAAAGCGCCGTCCTTAATGAGGTGACCTTCTGCGGCGTTTTTTGACCGCTCCCGTCTTATCTCCGCCTTTGATCGGCCGCCCATCGATCTCGGCTCCCCTGTTAAACGAGCGGGAGACGCCATTTATTTCCGCGGCCTCTTTCATGGGATATGGATCAGTCACCCGGGGTCGTCCGAGATGGCCTCCCTGCAAGATCTGACCGAGGAGATACCGCAGAGAGGAAAAGCGATAAAGTGAGGTTGCTCAAAGGAAATCCTTCAAACTTCAGCGAGCCTATCGACTCTCAATGAACACTGCAAAAGGGATTCAAGGATGATTAATTGTCATTATGCACAAACAAAAAACAAAAACAGCATTTTTGTTGACTTGCATTAGAAGAAAACAAGTCTCTGGGCAATATGGCCGACAACTTAACATGCAAAGTTTTAGCATCAGGGAAACCGTTCATACGGCACAGGCGAGTTGTTGACGAATGCAAAAGAAACATCAAACCTTTACAGTGTTTACTGCATCACATGATGTCAGATATCTTTGTGTGTGTGTAGGTGTGTGTGTAGGTGTGTGTGTGTACAAAGTGTTCCGGTATTCGTCAAAGCCAGCAGACATGTGAATGTGACCGTGTAGGTGTCTGCACTGAGCTGATAGCGCTCTCAGCTTGAGCCTGTGACAAAACTGCACGGGCAGCTTTTAGACTACGATTCAGAACCGAGTCCCACCGCTATCTAAGACCCAGAAGCGCCGCTTCACGGCTCACGCGCCCCTCGCCACATCCCGCCGATCGACGGGGTCGACGTTTTTTTTTTTTTCTTCAAAGAGGCTCTGCGCACAGTCGTCTCTCCCTTTCTTCTCCGACTCCCTGCTTTCCGGACCACTCGAATTAGAAAGAAAACGGATCTTTGAAGAACTTTCTGTTCTCTAAATGATGTGGAAACTGAGAAAAAAAGAGAAAAATCGGGTCCATTTGAACAGCCGTGCGGGTTCTGAAATCCCACCGAGAGCTTTGAAAGGGTTTCATGGTTCACAGAACATGAAACACGGCAAAACCTCGTACACCTTTCAAATTAAATTGCTCGGTTTGCACTTGAAATGATGCAGCGCCTCATCCGCAGCATTTTACCTCACCTCTCTCAGAAGTAAGCTACTGACTCCCTTTTTCATTTGATGTTTGTGTGGCACACTGTATGCTATACCAGAAGTGTGTAGCATTTATTGATTTCAGTTTGTGTGTGTGTCATCGTTTGTTTTGACGCTTGAAGTTCAGCGCTTTGCCGGGTTAGGGTAGGTTAGCGACCAGATGTGACGCGAGAGGGTGGAGCTAAGTACAACCGACCGCTGAGACATGTTTGTAGTTATCTTTGAAAAACACACTGAGAATGGGTTAGAAAGACGACACTCAGGGACCGGACAACTCCGCTGTAGCGACCTGTCAATCACAGTAAGCCCCGCCCCTAAATCATCCCCTGCTTTCTGGTCTGTTTGACTCTAAATGGAGCATAATGTACTAAATGAACATCATGCTGTATTGAAGAAGACTGTAAACTAGAGATTGAGACCATAAACTCATGTTTACAATGTTTACTGAGGGAATAAATCAAGAGAGAAGTAGAGTCATTTTAGACTAGACTTCTATACAACCAGAGGAGTCGCCCCCTGATGGCCATTAGAGAGAATGCAGCTTTAATTAAGACACTTCTGCACAGGCTTTACTTTTAGAAAGTGGTGACATGTCCTCACCTCAGCCCTGGAAGTAAGGGGTAAGGAAGTGAGAAAGGGAGCATTAGTCCCATCAATTTTTCCTTTTTATTATGTTTTCAGTTTGTTTTTTTATTTATTGGGAAACACATTTACATTACAAGATAATTATCTTTGAAATGAATTCACTAAACTCGAAGAAGGTAAAAAGTAAACATTAAAAAATACGGGTTATGGTTTCTCCCCACTGTACCGCTGACTGGCTGTACCCAGGAATACATGGGTGGTCTCCACATTACAAAGTCTGCTTTGTTTGCTTCTGCCAGGCTGTCCACAGAGTGCCTCATTAACCAGTGTGAGTCAGAAACTCAGTGTATTTCGGCTTCACGTGTAAAAACAGGAGGATCGCGAGCGAGGTTGGATCGCAGCGCAGGTCGCCATCAAATTCTCCTTCCTGTTGAGTCCACGAAGCTGACAGAGACAAAATTCACAAATACAGAAATGAACCAAAAAAAGAAAAATTGTGAGAAAAAAAAAAAACATGACAAAGCAGGGCTGACAGGCCAGGTCAGCAGTCAGATAATTGGGTTCTCAGCATGAAAATAATATGGTTTGGATCAGGTACCGCTGTGTCTCGGTCACTAGTGCTGCTTGTTGTTTTCCCAAGAACTGGGCTGTGCAGTTCCTTCTGAGGTGTGATCTTTGAAGCTCATGTGTTATATAAAACATTATATATATATATATATATATATATATATATATATATATATATACAGTGTGGAGGGTGTCATTGCTGTAGTTTAATGAGGTCAGCTGAAAGAAAAATGTCTGGTTCACTTAGACATATATTCAAAAATTACTTTAAGATGCATTGATCCTGTTTCTTTCATTTGTATTTATTTATTTGAATTTATTTATTTTATTATCATTTATTTTATTTGTTATTATATATATTGTATATCTATTTGTTTATCCCTATTAATATATTTGTTTCTGTATGTGTGTGTATGTATATATATATATATATATATATATATATATATATATATATTTAGATATGTATTCACTACTTGCTAAATTATTATTGCTATTACTTTTTGAGATCTTATGTCAGGGACTGTTCTATTTTGGTAAAAAATGAAAAAAAATATCCACTGATTCTAAATCCATTCATATATTTTCATTAAAAGATGGAACTACGTGGTGAAGCACCACCTGGAGCCTGTACAGGAGTCTATATACGCTGCTATATGAGGAGCTAAATGCTAACGTGTGGTGAAACCCTAACCTGATGACGGCACTAGTCAGAGGACCACCAAAGGTTATTCTTCAGCTATTCAAGTGTCTGAACCAAATGTGGCGTCAATCCGTCCAGTACTCCACAAAATGTCAACCTCGCGGAGAAGTCGGGGGAATCACCAAAGT
Source organism: Cebidichthys violaceus (assembly GCF_023349555.1). Taxonomy (NCBI): domain Eukaryota; kingdom Metazoa; phylum Chordata; class Actinopteri; order Perciformes; family Stichaeidae; genus Cebidichthys; species Cebidichthys violaceus. The sequence goes on along the minus strand of NW_027176980.1, from coordinate 116,191 downwards.
AAAGTCGGATTCATCCTCTGGGAACCATGAACAGGAGAAGTTGAATCCTCTGGCTACTAAAATGCTACATTCCAAAAACGATATGTCTACAAACTTTAAACTGAAAAGTTTCAGACATTAATGCAAGTTAGCTATGATGGTCGGTCCTCAAACCAAAACGTCTTTTTCAGTCAGTTTGGTTAATTGAATTCTTTATCTTTTGCTCTTCCGGTTCTATTTTCAGTGTTTTTTTGTGTTTGGAGTGACGTCGTTCAAAAGGACGTCTTTTAAATCTTTGACAGAAATAGACAAATTAATTGGTTTCAAGCTTAAAGACGACGTCGTTATCCCGGCACATGACCACTAAAATACCCCCTTACACACATTTGGTACGATGATGCTTTTGAACGCCACATTTTTTTCCCAAGTCGTTTCATTTTTTTTTGTTTACCGTCGCGCAATGTGGGACGCTTCCCGTTAATTCTGAAGCCGAGTCAACAGAATCACCAAGACTTTAATTTCAGAATGTAGTCTCTTCCTCAGAAATAACAGACCTCAGCATGCGCTCAACTTGGCAATCAAAACAACAAAGCTGTGTAATAATGTATTCTAATTTTAAGCTGTCAATCATTCTTCGAAAACCGGGTTTACAGTATCTCAAGCACTTTATAATCAGCTCTTTCTGAACACACACACACACACACACACACACACACACACACACACACACACACACAGTGCTGAACGTTAACGTTGGCCTCAGGTTAGTGCGCTGATGAAAAAAACAACAGTACACGTTACTCAGTGATACAGTACGGCGGTCTTATGGGAGGTCTCTCACTGTAATATGAATAGCTGTGACCTTTCAAAGAAGCCCGGGCACTAAATCATTGTCCTTGTTCTACGTTTCTGTATGAGCCAAGATAAAGTGGACAGCTCTGCCTCGGGATCTGCCTCAGCGGCTCTCGAGACCTCTCTCATTAATTGCCGGGGCAGCGGACAGTCACCTCGAATCAACTGATTAAAACTAATTGAAAGCGCCAGACTCTATAACAAAGACTGGAGGTTTCTAGTGTGTGTGTGTGTGTGACATGAGCTGGTATAAAACAATCCTCACTGGCTTCTAGTTGGACGTGCAGATACAGTTTCAGATAGAGTCTCGTCCCAATAGAAGGGAAGTGAATAGTATGCATAAAGCTGTACGTGAGATTAGTCCAAAACCCTAGCATGGAACCAATAGTGTGCATACTTGCATACTATGCAGACTTCATGATTCTCACAAATCATCGTTAGGTTGGCGCAGGTTACCATTACGCGTCTCTGACCGGCGAGGCAATTCCCTAGAAAGCGTCTATAAACGGAGCTGCGGGATTCACGACAGGCCAGACTCTGAGAGACCATAGCAGGACTGAGAAACTTCTGGGAATGGCCGGTACTGACGCCTTTGTGTCCATTAGGACAACAACAAGATATCGCCTGCATACCAGCCCATTCCACAAAAACAGTGTTGATGATTACGTTTTGATCCTACTTGGGTTTTTGTTAGACTGAAACCATTGTGGACAGAATTTAAGTAACTGCATTCACAGTGGTCTTAAAATCCATTCCTGATATTGCTCCTGATATATCTACAGCAACAAAAGAAAACAGAAAATATAAACAAACAAAAAATTGTGCAAAAGTGCAATTTCTGCACGATAAGAGGCAGCTAATAGCAAACACACGTAGGTTAAGAACAAAAGAATATGTAAAAGATAAGAATAACACAAAGGAAGAGTGATTGTTTCATTCAACAGTGCCTTTAATTAACTGTTTTTAATTGCAGTTTAATAAGAGATGGCATCTCTGAGCCTTCAGGAGGGAATTCCATAGTAATAAAGGAGGTGTCGATTTTCTCATTTGTGTGATAGTATGTATTTTAAAAAAACAGCAGTAGAACATTTAGGCTTTAAGAGGCTGTGGAGGATTAAAAAACAACAACAGAGAATTAGTGATGTCGTCCGATCCCAAACCATTAAGAGCCTTGTAAACAAGTAAAATAACTTTAAAGCCGTCCCAAAATAAACTGCTCCTCTAAGAACAAAGAGGAATGTGTCAAGGTAACGGCCATCAATCAATCCATCAAGCGTACTTTATTCATAGAGCACCTTTCATACAGGCTAGCGACGTTCAAAGTGCTGCACAGATGACTGACGAGCCCCAAAATGTGTGAACTGTGAAAACAACAGGAAAAATAAAAGTAAATTCAACAATTTGGTGTTGGTGTACGAGCGAGAGACGCAGCTCACTGAGCTGTTTCAAAACTAAGTCGTACTCCGACCTTCTTGAGTTACAAACGGGCAAAACTTTCACATTCGCTGGTCAAAAACCTCATAACTTCAATAGAGCTTAATTTGGGTTGAATATGAATAATAAAATGACACATTCAAATAATTGTCCATGTATAAAAACAAGTGCTGGGCAACGATTTACATTTTTAAATCGTATGATTTTCTGCGATTAATCTCATCAGAATGTCCGTTTTCCGTTTTCATGACAGTCAGAGCATGTGAACGCAGCTCCCACTGTTCATCAATATAACGCACCGTAACTCCGAGGTGATGACGGTTACCCGGCGATGTCCGGTAGTCTCCAGTGAGAGCGACAGCCGGTGCACGTTATAAAGCCGTCTCTTTTGTAGTCCTCACCTTTTCATACGACTCGTGTGTTCTTCTTGTGACGGTGCGTCTGGAGTGCCGTCATTCGTTGATCCTCAGACCGACATCTTCCTCAACACTAGTCGTCCTGCAGCTTGTATCTATCCACTTCTCTGTGGCGTTTGTTAGCTTGTCTTGCTTTTGTTTATCTATACTTCTCCCACACGCTGCATCCAACATAGTCTGATGAAGCCTCCCTCCACCGTTCGTTTGTTTGGGTGATTTGCTTTCATCAACGGTGTGTATTGCTTTTTTTTTTTAAAAAACTGCGTTAATGCGCGATAAAATAATTGTCGCCGTTAATTAATTAATGCGTTAACGCGATAATAACGCCTTAAGTTTCCCAGTACTAATAAAAACACAATACCAACTTTGACGACGCAGTGCTCAATTAAACACTTTTGGACATACAAGGTTTCTGCCAGTCAGTGACATTATCTTTAATTTATGGCAAAAATTCACACCGGATCAATAAATTATTTATCGCTGACTACCGTACATATTTTCCCCTGAAATAAAGTCCCATTGGGGACACCTGGAGCCTCTTTATTATGGAGCAACTCTGTGGAACATTCTAGTTTATTGTCCTCTAAATGTAAACTGGAATCCCACACTTGATTGACAGACTGTTGTTATTATTATCTGATATGTTTCATTGCTTGTTTTTTTTAATATGTGTACCCTGGAAAGCAGTGTTGAGACGGAGTGGATTATCCTGATTAAGTGAATTGATCATGCTGGATAATCCACACAACGCGCTGTGAACAGTTTTAGAAATAGTTTTTCAGCTTTTCACCAGATATTGAAGTTCCATTAATCTCTCCCAATTGTAAGCAGGAATCTCAGAGGCGGAAACTTATACAAAACCTGGACAAAAGGAACCCAAAAACGGTCTGCATGGCTAGATACCAGCACACTGTGGGGTTCCGTGAGGTGTATACATTTTGAGACATGCAACTATGATATTCATTAAAAGTGATTTCAAGGAATTCAATAGGCATTGTGATGCTAATTTGACAGCCCCGTATGCATTACTGGGGCTTTTGTGCAGCCGCCGTCGAAGGTTCAGACATTATTGACACAGTTATTATGAAAATACCAGCAGTAATTCCGAGTCGTTTTCATATCTCCATCCTCGGATGACAAGGGGAACGAGGCTTATTAAGCCACATGGTTCATATTGGATTTGGAAATTGCGTGCGAGTTAAATGCCCACTACTGAGCAAGCAGCCTTAAGAAGACATCTTAAATGTTCCCCCTTGATGACTTTATTGTTCAGCGAGGCCAGTCAACTTGAAAACCACCGCTGCACAAAAGCAATGCAATTTCATCTTCGATTACAGACACATTTTCTGAAATCCGTGGACGAAGCGGCCTTCGCTGCTAGTAGTTTAGCCTTGATGGGCGTCTTCAATCAAACCAGAAAAAACACCGTAATGCTGCCGTTCAAAACGTGCCCGCGCTGCCGCGCTGTCGCTCAAGAGCACTCGGGGAGATGAGGGAATATCTAGGCCGCCCTACAAACGAGATTGCCCCCCCCCCCCCCGTTTCTCGCAGTGCACTCCACCTGAAATTAGGCCAGAAACCCGCTGCACGTTTCCTTAGCTGGGAGCGGTTGAAGAAGATGTGCTCCGGGAACCGCTGCATGTGCCATTTTGCCGCGTTTTACCACCCATTTGAACTGCCTTTTTTTCACATTTCAATTTTTTTTTTTGCATCACAGATGGAAAAACAAGGAGCGTTCTCCCCGCCGCCTGTCGAAGGCCACTTTAAAGCTGGCGACGTTCGCAGATCATCTTAAAAAAAAAACAAACATTTGATGATCTGTCCTCAGAGGGACTCCTTTCAATTATTTCGGCAGCATTTGAAGAGGGCGGCTGCCGTGCCGTCTAGTCTCCTGCCTGAGCGGAGACTGTTCTCTCGCGCCGCGTTGTTTCACAGCCGCCGTGGCACATTTGAATTTCAAAGTTTGCTCTTCCCAAGGAAAGTTTCCAGAGTGACTTTCACAAAAAAAAAAAAAAAAGCTGTGGAAAGGTATCTCCCCCCCTCCCTCCCCCACCACCACCAACACCCTCACCCCCATTATTCACTCAAACGAATCCCGAGAGACATTGTTTGTCTGTGCCAATTTAGAGCGAGTCTTCTCACATGCGCCGCTTTTAAAAGCAGCAGAAAGCTTTTCAAAACTGATCTGCAATCAGGAAAAGAGATTTTTTTTTTTTCTGGAAATAACGCTTCCGTACTGTTCTGATGCAGCGCCGAACATGAATGAACTAATGTCAGCTACTGCTATGCTCAATTTTAGTTATGGGAGTTTTGATTTGGGTTATGACATGACATTATATAATCTCAATATCCCATGCATGTCGCTAAAAACTATCACTTGAAGTTGCATCGATCTCTCTGTATTCTGTTGAGTTCATTTCTTTAATATTACATATATTTATACATATTGTTAAGGTGCTAATATGATATTATGAGCATTAATATAGTGGCAAACAACTAGCAACATGTTTACATACATACATGTCTATATAGACAAATTGTCAAAAGGTATTTTTAAAGCATTAACTGGAAGAAAAAAAAAATCGTCTCGTTTCGCCGTGTAGAGGAATAAGAGAATCTTTTAGAATTGTCTAAAGCTAAACTCACAACCATCTGATAAATGAATAGCATCTTGCTGAAGGATGGCACTGAATCGCTATCGAACCACCAACCCGGATCAGGCAACATCCGAGGCTTTGTGTTGAACGTCGGGAGGCTCAGCGAAGGGCCGATTTGCGCCGCTGACTAGGAGCAACGTTTGCCGTAATTGTGTAAAAATGGCCCTGCATCCTACCACCATGACGTCCTATTGATTTTCTATTCATTCAGCCCCCCCCCCCCCGTTCCTGAAATACAGTGGCGCGGCGGCCGCTGGGGCGAAGTGAAGCAGCTTCCGGAATCCCTCGGATTCGTGTTCTGAGAGAAGACGATGTTCCCGATGTAGACCGGGGAGGGGGGGGGGGGGTCTGCTGTGGACGTGTGGTTTTTTTGTTAGTGCGTGGGATCGTATGCATGTTGCCCCGGCTTCATCCGTCTTGACTCTTCATGTCCGGGGCAATGACTCACGCCACGGCGAGGGCCGAGAGACAAACCAGGCACAAGCTAGAGACCTCCTGCCGGGCTGGACGGCAGGGCGAAAGAAGGGAGGGGGGGGGGGGAGAATCCATCTCCCACTCTGATTCATTATCGTCTTTATATGAGCAAAAGGTCGCCGTCTGTGGATTCCGCGGAAAAGAGCATGTGATGCATTTTGCCCGTCGACTAACCCCCCCCCCCCCCCCCCCCCCCCCCAAACCCTTTCTTGCCTCGCTGCCAACTCTAAGCACTGTTATTTAGAGTGATGCATTTCCCTCTGCCGTACCGCTGGAGTGGACTCTCCATCACCTACAGCAACACAAACTCTCACACACACACACACACACACACATACACCGACAGGAGGGTCACGTTCACATGCCCACAAGTGTGTGAATACACACGGATGCTAACGCCAACAGACACACTAACGCTAACCTACACACACACACACACACACACACACACACACACACACTTGTTTAGTCAGGAATTGGAGCGGACACGTCACAGTGTCCAGGGGCGGCAGATCCTCCGCCGTGTAGCAGACTTTATTCTCCGACATGCTGCCACTCTGCTGAGGCAGTCCGGCTCTGTCTCTCGGGGCTGTGTGCACACTGAAGCTGTTGCAGGTCACAATTTCAAAAGTAATGCAAATCTGCAAATGCGGACATGTGGACGACAATATTAGCCCCATTTTTTTAAAAACTATATTTTAGCTAGCTAACCTTAGTCGAGCTCCGAGGTCATTTTATTTCTTAAACTTTGAACAGCAGCATCACTGAGTAAACCGTTTCTATGTGTGTGTGTGTGTGTGTGTGTGTGTGTGTGTGTGTGTGTGTGTGTGTGTCACGCTGTACAGCGCTCTCAGCTCGGGCGCCATTCCTGCAGAAGTTTAAGACCGACCACCGTCACCCACACACTTATTTGGTCCTCAGCTCCTGTAACAAGATGCAGCGACAGAGAGAGGAAGAGGTGGAGATGCCTCAAACCTCAAGAGCACACCGAAAACAAAAAACAAAAACAAATATGACATCTTTCATCAGTGTTTCTCTGAGCCTTTTCAACATCGCCATCGGCTCTCATTGGTCTCGGCTACGGTTAGCATCCTGGAATAGAAATGGACAGTCGCAGGAGCGATTCAGATACAAGAGGGGGGGGGGGGGGGGGGACATTTCGGAGGCGAGCATGAAGTCCCGTAGAGCGGACGTCTCTGTGTTTGTTTCCGCTCTCTCCATCCTTCCACCCTGTCCTGACGGAGGATCCTCGGATCTCTTCCATCCATACGGACTCATCTGCATTTCAGGGGGGGGGGAAGGGGGGGGGGGTCTCTGGCAAGCTGGTGAGACAACTCTTGAGAAACCGATCCTCCCTTTTTTTTTTCTTTTTTAAAAGGTTTCGGCGGCCCGGCTCCATCGCTTCTCAGCCAGCGTGGCAAAGGGGAGCTAAAGCGCTAAATTGCTATGTGTAGAAAAAAAACCTAAAATGATCCTGTGCAGGATTGAGCAACCCAGTGCATATTTAATCCCTGGTTAATCAGCGAAGGGGGGGGGGGGGGGGGCGAGTAAGCAGATTAGAACAGGGCAGATCAATGTCCGTCCGTCTTGTTGGAGGAGACCGCTGACACGTGACTAGCTCTTCAGCTCGTCATTTACTTGCCAATGAGATGAAAACTATTAAACCCTGGGTATAGTTTTATTACATAATTAAAAGTCTTGCTTTCAGCTGCTACCGCCATTCTTTTGGATGTAACCTTATACCTCTTTAAAACGTTTCGCAGATGAATAAAAATATTCTGTAGAGCTTTGAATTTTAACCAAACCTTGTGGGCTCTGAAAGGGTTTAATAAATCCAAATGGTCGGGGGGGGAAAAAAAAAGGGGTCCTCAAATGAAGACAAAGCACAGAGTGAACCTCCTTCCTTTGAAGTGGAATCGTTCTCCCAAAGCAACAATCATAACAATGGCGACGCCAAGTCTGTCGTCTCGTTTGTGTGCCGGACCGTACCCTCCGGTCTCGTTGTTGTTGTCCGTGCGCCGCGTTCACTACAGTGTCCTGGAGGCCGCTTTGGGACTCCGCGATGAAAAATAATGAAGACTCGGGACTGTTCAAAAAGAGCGATTCAGCAAAAGACGTGCGCCCTCTGCCATTTCTCCGGTCAGGACCGTCTTATCACATCGGAGACATTTTGGTTCCTTCTGTCTGTGTGGTAATTTCTTCTTTTTTTTTTTAGTGTTTCAGGTACAGACTGTGACAGAAAACCAACTGTGGGTCTCATTCTCATGTTTTTTGTTCAATTTTTTTCAAGAGAGTTTTGAGCGAATTTTTGATGAGTTGCAAAAGAGAAATTAGGTTTCCATCAACTGGTTTTGGAGCAGATAAACTTGGCTGCAGCGTAGGTCGGTCAGCGGTCGGTGCTGTAGGCTACACCATGGCTGCAATCCGTCAGTATGCAGCAGCAGCAGAAGAAGAAGGAGAAGTAAACAAAACAAAACGAAAACATCTAACTATCGAGAAAAGGGAGGTGGGTCTGCAGGGATTTCTGTCTTGTCAGCTAGTGTTGGCCATGTTTCATGCTGTCTGAGGATGAACACAAGCATTGGCTTTTCATGGGAATTTCAAAGAAGCAATGAAAGCAACAACAACAAAAAAAAAAACCCACCTCAGTAGAGCATAAAAACCTTTTGAGGCAAACGAGGGACTTTTATCCGATTTCGCCATTTTCACACCAAACGTGGTGTTCTTTCGCGGAGAATGCGCTTACGTCCAACGACGCTTTATCAACCAGGGCCGCAATAACCACTGTTTAGTTAGATTCAATGTGGCTTTATTGTCAAAGTAAAAAAAAAAAAAAAATGTTGCCAAAGCATCAAAAGGCACCTGCCTGCATGTGTGATTGCGATTCTTTTCAAAAATGTGCATGAAATACGAGAACGGAGCAAGATGATGTTGTAGTATCGCCTCATTTTATAATATATATATAAAAACTGTGAGCGCTTCACTAGATACGTACGTCTTTCGCAAAACAAAGAGGCCAAGGACAGCCGGCGAGTTTTAAGTAGTGTTTTTGTTTTCACCCACAACAACAGATAACCTTGCTCTCTTTACATCATCTGCATAAATTCTCATCCCACATTCAAGTTGAAACAAAGCAGTTCAAACGAACGTGGCAAGAAGTAATAGAATAGTACTAATAATAAAGACAGCTCCAATGGATTTCTAAGGCAACACCTATAATGTTAACAACTGTTTGGACGTCAGAATAAATCATGTTCAGGGACAGATTAAATGAGTCGTATCCTCTATATTGTCACTGAAGAGGACTGTTTACATTAATAAAGACAATTTCAAACAGATACAATAACCATCATTTGATACTTTTAAATATACAAGCATGTATAGACAGGAAATTAAGTGGAAAAAGCTGTTTTTTGAATGTGTTGAATGTGTCGAAGTCGCCCCCCTGAGTTGAGTATTTCGTTGTTCCCATTTTATTGTAAAGAATTGAACTCATTCCCCAAGCTGACGTACGCAGAGTTTTTGATTAAATGCATTTTTTTGACAAGTCAAATCAAAACACAAGAGCGAGACCAAAAAAGAAAGAAAAAAAAAAAGTCCCTCCAAACCTAATTGACGACGCCTTCTCTTCACTTTATGGAGAGCAGGCTGGGCGAGAGCGTTGCTTTGTTGGGGGGGGGGGGGGGGAATCAAATAAAGGACTGGGTTGTAAAATGCCTTGATGTATGGGTTGTTCCCAACGAAGACCGAAAACCCCTCAAAGGAAAGAAGTGAGTGGTACTGTGTGTGTGTGTGTGTGTGTGTGTGTGTGTGTGTGTCATCGGCATTACCAGATAATTCACTGTCGGCTATTTTAATGAAGCTCATAAAAACGCACATCATAGCCGGCATCTTGTTAAAGAGCCATTTGTCTCGTCTCGCCGAGACTCGGATGTACTCTTATTGAGTCTCTCCCAAAGCCTCCAGGGTCCTCAGACCACACACAGCAGAGGATGAATATGCAGAAGGCTGCCAACTTCCTTTTATTCTACTCCCATGCTCTCTTTGTTTCCAAAAATAAAGCTGTCACATTTCTATTTTCAGATTTTTATTTATTTTTTTTAAATCACAAATAAATAACGCAACCTCGGAGTGGTATGACGCCACTCCTCGGAGATTATAACTGGGCGGAATGGAAGCGCAACATGCAAGAATATGATTAAAAGCAATGCGAGTAGCCGGGGTCAGAGGCCGCTTCACTTGGCAACTGAATATTCATCAATTTCACCCCTAAACCGAGCAATGATTAATTGAACCTCCGGTGTGATTAAAATAGGAATGAGTTCCTTTTAGAAGCCTTAACTCCCAGGGACGGCACATCCAAAACTTGAGCAGTTCATGTTTAATGCATGAATCACTTATTGGTTTATCTTAGTGAGACCACTCTTCTGCTGCCAGGTATTCTTTCCTCGCCCTCCGCCTCCATATGAACGCACCGGTATATTAGAATTTATTTCACATAATGGATCCAAGTTTTCAAAGCGCTGTTTGTTCATACTTTTCCCTCTCTTCCTCTGGTCTGGTCTCTTTTCGAGGAAAAAATAAATAAAGAATCGGTGATGCTAATTAGGGAAGCGGAGTAGAGAGAGACATTTTTTATTTTTTTTCCTCCTTCATTGCCCCGGGCGTTGTGTCTCGGCCCAGTTGTGCAGCCCGACCAACCCGTGGTTCTGACCCACTTTTTCTGGGCCTCATCAGTCACACCGAGAGGTCCCGGAGACTCTCGATTCATTTCCCGAAGAATCCCATCTATTCCTCCCATGGCCGTTATGTCATCATTACAGACTTACCTGCTCCATCGTGCTGGAAGCAGGCAGGCAGGCCCGCATTTGAATATTTCATTATGGCACGATAATACTTTAAATATGCCACAGGATATGATTTATACAGGTTCACACACTTCTGTACCTGAGTATAATTGCCGCAGGTTGCGATCAGCGACCTGACATGCGGATGTATCTTTGCATGATGGATTATCAGCGGGTAGAAAAAGGGTATATTCACGGTGCAGCATTTTTTTGCAAACGGCTGGTCAGGCAGGAGGACATAAATGGATTTATTTTGTTGTTTTAAACCTTCAAACCTGCAGGTTTAGTTGGGATTAGTTTGGAGAGCGTAAAATAGGCCTTGTGCTAATTTTTTTTTTTCTTCACCCCTCTCCAAATTGATTAGCGGATCAGAGGGGTAATTCGGCCCTTAAGGAGCTACACTTAGACACAGACTCCCCGGGAGCCCCGGGAACAAGTCATCCATAAACCACACATCACCCGGCGGTTAGCCAGCGTGTCCCCACTCGCTCCATACACGTCAGCTGCAGCCCGCTGTGGAAAGAAATGGACCTTGAGGTAATTGAACGCTCTTTATTTCCAAGAAGCCAGACCAAAAAAAAAAAAAAAAAAAAAAAAGAGGATGAAAAATAAGAAACGATAGTGAGTAAAATCCAATTAAACACTTTGCTTGTTGTTTCAAAAGGGGATGCGCTTGTTGAATACTCAGCTGTGTAACACATGGCTCCCTTTCACATCGCTCACATTCTTCTTTAAAAAGGAAAGCTATTTATTTTTCATGAATACAAGCAAATCTATAGGGACACACGCTATTGAATTATGCTGTTGTTCTTACATTGGTATTACTTTTTTTAACTGATAATATAATACTTAATGTGAAGCACAGCTCTCTGCTTGGCCTTGATTTGAGGAAAAAGATGTACTCCAGTACCGTAACGGAAACACGTGAGGCCCCCCCCCCGCAGAATAACCCTGAGAGCCCCCCCCCATAGGCAAGATAGGCTGTCAAAGTATAACGTTAGCTACGTGGTAATGTTAGCTATAGCAAACGGTACAATACTTGTTTCTTCTGGCAGATTAGTGCATCCTTCACCGCTAAGGTTACTGAGTGAATCGGCGCTAACGTTACTGAGTGAATCAGGGCTAACGCTACTGAGTGAATCGGCGCTAAGGTTACTGAGTGAATCAGCGCTAACGCTACCGAGTGAATCAGTGCTAACATTACCGAGTGAATCGGCGCCAACGTTACCGAGTGAATCGGCGCCGACGTTACAGAGTGAATCGGCACTAACATTACCGAGTGAATCAGTGCTAACGTTACTGAGTGAATCAGCGCTAACGTTACCGAGTGAATCAGTGCTAACGTTACCGAGTGAATCGGCACTAAGGTTACCGAGTGAATCGGCACCAACGTTACCGAGTGAATCGGCGCCGACGTTACCGAGTGAATCGGCACTAACGTTACTGAGTGAATCAGTGCTAACGTTACCGAGTGAATCAGTGCTAACGTTAGCTACCTATTTGCCGCAGGCACGCCGGTCTGTGATTTTCTGACCCATGTCGTCACGTCACTAACCTAGCTAACAAAGAAAGCACTATTAAATATATTTTTCTTTATTTTCATATCAACTCTGGAAACACAGACAAGACAATAAGACCATAGTGTGCATCCCATGTAATTCAAATTGAATTGAATTTTTTTTTGGGGGGGGGCACGCAAGGCCGGGGGTAATCTCGACGGGTCTGCCCCACTCATCTAAGTGTGGTTACTGGTCTGCTCCCAGTTTAATCATGGAACTTTGAGTCATATTCCCGTCTCAGGCCCTTAATTAGGTTCTTTTTTTAGCTGCCTGGTTGACATAATCAACTCAAAGCTCATAACTACCGACCGTAGTTATGATCTGAACGGCTGGAGGCAAATTAGTCGTGCACTTGAGATTTGGGTAAGCTGTTTTCATTCATTTTAAACTGTACTATTAATGATTAGCTAGCGCACAGTGCATGGTTTGTGCTAAGCTAGCGTTAGCATTCATCCAACCGAATTAATTAAAAAAAAAAAAAAAAAAGCAGGTGACCATCCATGGGGTCCAGCAGTTTTGTCAGTGGACCACACAACTTGTGAACCATGAGCTGCTCCAATTATGAATTCACGAATATCACAACCTGCTCCTCACCTCCCACATCTCTGATTTGATCGGCGATGGCGTATTTAGCATTAAGACTGTTCGCACATTGTGTCTTTTTTCTAATTGATGGCTTCCAAAGGCACTCTCTCCCCTTGGTGGCGTGAACAGGAATGCTATAATAAACACTGTGGTTACATATTCTAAAAGATTTGACCGGCGGATCATCGAGGCAATAACGTCCGAGTCGATATTCTCTCAGGCTCATTAACTTGACGGACATAGATTTCAAAATGTGTTGGCCGCTAAGCAACTGGTTGTAGAAGGAGCTGATGTCCTGTGGTGGTGTGTGTGGGGGGGGGGCTCACTCAGGGAGCAGGAGATGGTTCAGTGGTCTTGCTCAAGGACACTTCAACATGACAAATGGCTGCTGATAGATGGATTATTGGTTCTTTTGAGGGGAACCGTACCAGAGTTTTCGTTACACAGGCTGAGGTTCCACGCTTCAAAATTAAACCCCCCCAATCAAAGTATCAGATGATTAAAAGGAACGATTCCCTATTGATTTCCCGTTGGAAGCACTCGAAGACATGTTTTGTTTATTGCTATTCTGCAATTCAGCGGAGCACAGCGGGGAGAGAGAGCAATTACAAATGCAAATTCCCAATAAGTGCCTGGAAGGTATGTTGAAAGGTCCTCCGAAGGATATAATTACAGCCTGGCTTGATTGCATTTAAAGGGAGACGAGGAGGAAATATTCCTGAATTATTCAAGCATACATACATACAACAAAAAAAAACAACACACCCTGCAAGTGTGTGAGAAGCAAGAATTAGTATCTGATGAGATTCTTGGTCTTTCTTCGCCCCGAGAGATTGACATCACAGGGGACCGAGTACAAAACCCGATTTGTTTGCTTGCCTGAGGCTCTGCCAGTGATTTCTCTCCCAAAAAAAAAACATTTGCCATCCCTCATCAAAATCCTATTTCCACTGTGTGAAAATGATATCTCTTTAATGAAGCCGAGGATGGAGATCGTGCGAGGCCAGTGAGGCACATTATGCATTTTTTATTACCAGCCTCTCTGACATTAGCTGAGATTAATGTGGACTGGAGTCATTGATTAAACTGCATTCTAACTGGTCACCGCTCTCCTCCGCACCGCTCTCCTCAGCAACTGACTGAAGTGAGGTGGGTGAGGCTGAGAGTGAAGTGATGCTTTTCCTGGAAACCGAGCCCTAAAGGAAGCCTGAAGTAGCCAAAGCTGTTGTAACTTTGGCAGAGATGTGTGTGTTTATTATTACTATTATCCATAGTGCTCACAATCTGATACTTATACTGGATTCAGAGCATTAATATAGCAGCAAACAACCGTTATCTGTATAAAAGATATCTATACAAACTCATGTTTACAGTGTTTACATCAAGAGAGAAGGAGAGTCATTTTCTCATAGACTTCGATACAACCAGAGGAGTCGCCCCCTGCTGGTCAGTGGAGAGAATGCAAGTTTTTAAGGGACTTCCGCATTTTCTTCACTCGGCAGAACCCTTCCTGAATAGCAGCATTTTTTTGGGGTTTTTTGTGATAAACATTAAGTTTACATTATTTAAGTCATGTAAACGGGAAAAGGTCCTTTTCAGGTTTTAACATTTATTTTGGTTATTTAGATTTTGCTGTATATGTTTATTGTCTATTTGTTTTCTCATTATTTTTACCTTAATTACTGTGGTAGACATGCAAAAATTATGTACAATGCATGTGAAATGTAACTGCTGTTTTTTGATATATGTTCAGTATATTAAGTTTAAAAACAGTATTTTTTTGCATTCCGTCAGTCTGAAATATCTGCTTGAAAGAGAAACCGGAGAGGTGAGACAAAGTAATTTCTCTCCAAATGTTTTATGCACTTGTCTCAGAGAAAATGAAAAAAAATTATAATAATCTTGTGTTTAAAAAAAAAAAAAAAAAATACATAAATCAAGATTTCAGAGCAGCAAGAGTTATGAGTTTCCTGCCGAGTTGTGTGAACAGAAACACCTCGTATTTAAAACAAAGAGAGCGAGGCTGTGATCACTCCTTTTAGAACCGGAGGAAAGACTACATGGCCCTTCTTTTTACCCAGTTCCCTTTTGACACCGTCACCAATGTTGACAGACGAATCAAAAGGACTTTTGACTGCCCAGGGGAAATTCAATTACAGAAAGAAAGAGGGGAAAAAAAAATAACCGCCCTCCAGTTGTATTGCAGAGCGAGCGTGCGAGAGAGATAGCGGCCTTTAATTTCTGCTCTTCACTTGCGCTCGACATAAAAGGAGCCACCCGACGTGGACGAGGAAGTGGGATGAGATTAATCTCTCTGACCCATTTGGAGTGGTGCGTCTGTCTCCACGTGACTGAAGAAATCAGTGTGACCTTTGGTGTAACGCCATGAATGCGGATAATGATTCGCAGCTGGGAGCCCGGAGTGTAAATTAGAGCTGTTTTTCACCGTGTTACAGAGCATAATCAAGGCTCTGCTTTGACGCCTGTGGATGGAAATTAGCAGCAAAAAAAAAAAGGGGGGGGGGGGGGGGGGGGCAGCGACCCGTGAAGGATAGGTGCTTGCTGATACAGATAAACCAACTCGCTTAATACGCTTCTGATATGCACGCGGACGTGAAAATTACTTGACCTCTGTTCTTCATCCGAAGTACCTTCCAGTCCTCATGAGTGCAAACATGTGAAGTCTGGAAGGGGGGGGGAAATCAAACCAAATGTTAGCGGCCCTTCCCCTACGCACCGTCGACCTCTCGCCAATCAGTTATCAGATGAACGCGGCATGTCTTTACGCAGCAACACAGAGGTAATCACGATCAGTTTCCAATGGGGGGGGAACAGCCAAGACCAAGACCAAGACCGCCCAAACTGGAGAGGTGGATACAATGCAGCAAATCACTTTAGGCCGCAGTTATAAAAGACGTGTCTGTTATTTATTCACCATGATCATATCTGTGAAATTTGTGCAGGAGTTTATGTTAAGATCCACTAAAATAAAAAAAAAGGTATTGTAACGTTTCGGTTAAGAATTTAAGAATGTTCTGTCGTACTTAGCTCCGCCCTCTCGTGTCGCTTTTGGTTTTTAAAAAAAACTAACTAAAAACAAGATGGCGACGGCCATAGGGGTGCTTTTAGTTTGTCGTGGGCTACACAACGTGGAAGCAGACCAGGAAGAGGAACACAAATCTACTAACAGCAATACAATAAAGAATCAGAAATTCAATCAATTACATTTTCTTATCCATCTTTGCCACATGCCGTTGGCCCGTTTCTTGCTCGTACCCAAAGCCTCTCCATGAACCTGACTCACAGG
This sequence comes from Cebidichthys violaceus, assembly GCF_023349555.1. Classification (NCBI taxonomy): domain Eukaryota; kingdom Metazoa; phylum Chordata; class Actinopteri; order Perciformes; family Stichaeidae; genus Cebidichthys; species Cebidichthys violaceus. The sequence continues at coordinate 100,081 of NW_027176980.1, read as the reverse complement.
TGATGGACTCGTGACATTTACACAAGCGTCTCTCTGGCGCCACATCACATTGAACAAATTCCACGGCCCCCTTTTCTCTCAGCATTATTATTATTATTATTATTATTTCTGCTGAGATCCATCAGTAATGCCTGGAGAAGTTCGATAGAAGAAGGATGCAGCAATCTTTCTTTATTCCACACAAGCTGCTTTGAAGCGAAGACGTGTGTGTGTGTGTGTGTGTGTGTGTGTGTGTGTGTGTGTGTGTGTGTGTGTGAGAGAGAATCATTCCCTATTACAGGGTACATTTTGTCTTTGCTGCCTGGTAATTAGTCCAGTCCTCATAATATCATACAATTAGCTTTCACTATGTAATGTGAATAATAGGTTATGGTTGCACAGATCTTGTAAATTATAGAGAACAATGCTATTATTTGTTTTATCGGCTGCATTAAGCCCATTCAAACGGGCCACACCCAGATTTTAAAAATAAAATACTTCACTTAGGCTATGGCTCGAGTTAAAACAAGATGGTTATTATTTACCGAGAGATGAGCATCCATATTGTCCAGTATGCCCAGCTCAGAAAAAAAATTCAATATTTAATCGATAGTCTCTCAGTCAGGGTTCAGCTACTTTGGACTAATGCAAAAGATGATTATAGTGTTGTTTTAAAACCATGTTGCACCTATGAGGAGCGCCCATATATAATGTCTGGACTGGAGACGTCAACTCAGCGTTACTATCATTTGCTGACATCAGACTTGGAGAGGAGAGGACGTGAGTTCACATCGCTGTTCACCCTCGTCGTGTTTTATTCCTCCTTTTGTTACCAGAAGGATGGTTCTGCAGCTTACATAGTGAGGATACATAAAAAAGACTTTACGGTTACTTAACTATGCTGCCCTTTGAAGGAGAATATTAATTTTTTTTTTTTTTGCATTTATTTATTAAAACCTTGTTTTGCCATGTCAGCACAGGTTTGTCTTAAATTGGCTCCATGAAATCCAGATGCCTGAAACTTTCCCGGGTCATTACGGCCATGTGAACGCGTCAGTTCCAGTTAAATCTGAAAAGTGCGGACGTGAAGCGCGGAAAAACACCACGCAACGCACGGCTAACTTATAGAAAAGTACGAATAAAGCTTAAAGAGTGAGAGGGACATGATGATAAAACCAGCAGATTTAAGAGAACACACACACACACACACACACACACACACACACACACACACACAGACAGTCATTCACACACACACATCACTTCCTTCTTAACAGCTGCCAATCAACAGCCTAACCCCCCCCCCCCCCCCCCTCCCCTTTGGATCTGACACAGCCTTGCCAAGCGTCAAACGTGCCGCCGTGCTTTTCAGCACCCATCACGTCTGGGTACGTCTCATCATCTGACACCAGCGCTCCTCCGACCCCCTGAGCTTCTGTTTTTTTAACACTGCGCGCATCTTCACCACGGCAACCGCCAAACTCCCCCGCGCCGCCGCCGCCGCCGCCGCCGCCGCCGCCGCCGCCTCCCCATTTGCAACCTGTTATAATCACTTATTCGGTCAACTGCTAGCTGAGCTGGAAACAGAATTCTGCTCCAGGGTTACAGCTGCCCATCTGCAGCGTTTTGTCATCACCCTGAGGGGTGGGAGGGCTGATCGGGGAGGAGAATAGTGCATTCTGCACTCGGTATTCTGGTCTGGAGTGACGGTTTATCTCCGGCTGCCCCGCAGCGTGTTACTCGACAGGGACCTTGGGATGTTGTGTCGCCTAAAGTTGTGTATGAAGCCGTGGTTCAGAAAAAAATAAAATAAAAAATAAAAGTCCTTTTTGTTTTTGCCTTTTCTTCCCTAATCTCCTTTAGAGATAGTACCAAAGCCGAGAGGCATACACACACACACACACACACACACACAGAGCACAGGAGAGACTGTTAATAGAATTTGTTTTTTTTCCACCCAGAAATCAATTCAGAACCAGCAAGACGATCCAGAGGTAGAGATTTTAACGTTACGAAAGGCCAAGCAAAGGAGGTTAAATACAAACACCTGTGCAATGAAATGCAGAACAATAGAACGGCCCTGCATGGAAGGGACAATACAGCCGAACTCCAGGCTGATCCACAAGTGGACACAGAGGTGGATTGTGGGTTGAGGTGTCGCGGAGCCGTGTGGCGCAGCAGAGGAGACGACTGTAGCGGCAAGCGACCTGAGATGGCATCCACCTGTAACTTAAAGCAGCCACGCCCTTAATTATGCATAATCTTAATATAATTAAATGAGTAATATAAAAATGTAGCAGCTGCACAGTTGTCATGAACATGGATAATAGCTACAGAGACCAAATCCCATGTTGACCAGGCTGTAAATATGTTTATTTCTGCAATAACGTTGGACATTTTCTGGAGTTAGTCTCAAGTGGCCTTTTGAGGAACTGCAGTTTTTAGGCACTTCTGCGCCGAATTAATTTTTCAGCACTGGAGGTTCGCCGTGCGTCGTTATCAGATGCCGAGGGGCCGTGACAAAACATCACTTGTGACGCCCTGGGTACGAGACCGGGCTGGTTGCCCGGGTTTATGTTGTTGTGTCGAATATGCAGAGTTGATATTTGGCGCCAATCTCTGCACGGCGGGGATTGCACAGCGAGAATCGGGGAGTGACGATAATAACTTTGCCCCCAGACGGAAAAATAGACTCAGAGCCTCACTTCCATTTATGGCTGTTGTATTGGTTTGCATTAAATTTTCATGGTCAGTCTCGTACTGCGAGTACAACAGCCACTGTCTATTTATATTGGAGACTGGAGCTGGACGCGTAGTATATAGGTACAATCTAAAATAATCCTCAACTCAACATTTTTTAATGGGGAAGGAAGAAAGAGATCACTCACGAGAGGTATTTATTGGCCAGCGAAAATGAAACAGCAACTTTGAAATGCAGTGTTGTTTCCCCACTTGAATATTACTGTCCTGTTTCTTAAGAGCAGGACGTGTCACTGCCAGCAGTGGCAAAGCAGAGGATTACTCGTAATCCGCCATCAATGGGCTGACACAAATTAGACTAATACTGCCGGATGCTCAAGTGGTACAATGATGAAGTTCAGTTTGGATAATGTAGCTAGATTACTTGACTTGCACTGAATGGAATCAACCAGGGTTGCATAGTGCGGACAGTAGCTGGTATCCAGCCTCAAGCAGACTTCAAATGATCATCAGTCACGGTGGAACGGTGTTTGGACTTAATATTCATTATGTGGGGGAAAAAGGCTGACTCAGATAAATAAGTAGAGCTGAATAATGCAGTCAAGAAGGAAGCACATTTCCTCATGTTTGGGTACTTTTCCAAAACTGTCCATGAGCGCTGGACTTCAGTTGAACGTCACAGCCAGTAGTGTCAGAATCTCATCCTCCACTCCAGACGAGTTCAGGTGAAACGGCATTGCAATTTTTGAACCGACCTCGATATCTTCCCGAAAATGCGCAGCACATAAATGTAGCGACTGGCTCGAGTAAAGCAATGTCTTGAAAGCGTTTGTCAAACTCTGGCAGATGCTTGTCAATCTGTTGCGCGCACGGCTTCCGTTGCGTCTCCAAGCTCTGAATGCGAGGTTTTTGGAAGTTGCCCAAATCACGGCGCTGCAGCTTTAGCTTCTGTAGTAGAAATTAATTGGGAGGCTAAATAATTAGCTCATACCGCGCATACGTGGTGACCCGTGTGTTAGAAAAGACGTGATCTCAGACTGGCTGCCCTGTACGTCAAATCAAGTGGCAAATGCCATGAGGACATCTCATTTTTTTTTTTAATGGCATGCGATCTACCCGCACTACCTCGACGTATTTGGCGCCCCTGCTCTACACTAACTTATTATTTACCTATATCCACTTATTTAATAGCCTCTACAAGGTTTGATAGAATTAGAATTCACGTGCATGTGTTAGCCCCAGCAGCAATATTGAGTTGTTTTTCTCCCTGGAACAAATGCAGTAATATTTATCTTCCATTGCAGAAATGTCCTTTATCCATTAGTAACAGGTGGGCATTAAGTGCATTTATTATATGACTCATTCATATGTGCAGTGCACTTTCCAGTTTTGAGACAAAAGACTCGACCTCGATCGGTTGGAGGACAAATTGACAAAGTCATCTTCTCTCAAAACACTGCAGAAAAACCTCCTTTATGCACATAAAATACGATGTGTACAAACACGCCAGGGTGCAAACACAGATGCAGGAATACCAGAGACACACACACACACACACACAGTTCATTCAGGAGCTGTGAAGGGTGAGCAGATTTGGAAGAAAGGGTCATGGGTCGATGGGTCAACAAAGATTGCTTCTTAGCTTGAGGTGAGCTTAGATTTTGACTGACTGTCAACACTGCTGCGGCCATCTCAAATATCACAGAGTCACACTGCAGTACAACCTATTAATTCTGAAACAACATTCAGACCTACAACACATGTAAGAAGATAATTTAAAGAAGCACAATTAAATGGTTAAATGACTAAAAGTGATTCAATAACAGTTTGTTTCATTTAAAAAATCCTGGCTACAGCACTAATTTATAAATCATTTTATTATGGTGGCAAATGAAGACAAATGATTGGTTAGCAATTTTTGCGTGTACAACAAAGAAAGAGTGGGTCCTTTTCTCACTTCTTTCATGAACTTTACGTGTGGCGAGAACCTATTTGTAGTTAGACGGAGAATGAAGCAGCTGTGATAGCGTGCAAGATGACTTCACTGGAGCAAAAATCTGCATTGGATTAACTCTCATATTCTTATATGTTTGCATTCCCAAGACGAGTTCATGTTTTCTTTATTGTGTTTATTTGATTTCCACACCCCATATGTGCGATGTGTTTCGTGCAGGGAATGGGATGCTGTTACAACGGCTGCAGATGATGTTTCTGGTCTTGTAGGCTACAGTACAATGGAGATCTTGTGTACTACTGAACATACATATAACATGACTCCTGACTTTTACAGTGGAAACAGACAACTCCATTGTTGCTGATAGTGTTAGCAACATAGCTAGTGTTAGCAGCCAGAAACAAACGGCTAATTTTTGTTCCAGAAACAAAACGTAAATGTTTTTTTCTGGCTTCCATTTAGTTCCCAATTTCATTTTCTAGCAACGTGTCCAAAGCATGAAACAACTGTAAGAATCCCAATTTGAACTAGATCCCCGACCTCAGCACCGTGAGAAGGGCGGCGCAGAGTTCCCGTTTTATACTTTTTGCTGCAGCGACCTTTGAGCGTTCGTAATCCAAAGAAAGCGAGAAATATGTGAATGTAATTCAAACTCCAATGGTGATTGGATTGTGCAACTAACATTTACATCATAGTGAGTTAAAGCATTTTACCTTTTCTATTTCAACATTATCAGCTGTTTCTCATTGGTTTTGTTGAGCGACATTATGCGGTAATAGTATATATATATGTGTGTGTGTTAGGGCACCAGCGGACGTTATTGGCCCTGACAGCTCTGGAGCACAGCCCAGGCGTGAGCCCGTTGACCGATGTGTCAGGTGCTGGCATTATTTTATTTCTACTGTCTTGCCTCGGTTCAGATCAGCAGATAAGTAAAGCCAAGTCATGCCAGACCAGGCCTTTTCCACACTACTGCTTTCAGCACACCAGCAGATGAACCGGCCCTTCTGTCAGAGCGCCCACTGTCTCCCACCAGCTTATCTTTTTGGGGCCTGCCAGTAGAGCTCAGAGGAGAACTAAAAAAAACAAGTTGGGCAAGTTTCGGACTCAACGGCTGAGTAAAAGACTGGAAAGAAACAATGTTTTTAGGCCAATTCCTAAACTTCTGTTTTTATCAAAAGTTTTAGAGAAAGTGGTTTCAGCCTAACTTTTAGAAGTTTCGGTCAGGCTTTAGGGCTTTACATAGCACAGAAACTGCCCTCCTCAAAGGTATCCAACGACCTCGATTTGAATTCCTTCAGACCTACATGCAGTCTTTGACACAGTAAACCATGCAATTTTAATCAACCGTCTTAAAACCTGGGTTTTATTCTTACCTTGTAGATAGAACCCACTTGGTCACCATAGGTAATTACTCATTCTCTACATCTCACATCACCTGTGGTGTACGGCAAGGTTAAATTTTAGGTCTAATTTTATTTTCCACATGCTCTCACTTGGTCAAATCATCCAACGTCACAATGTCTCGTTTCATTTCTATGCAGACGACACCCAGGTATACCTTCCCTTGAGACCTGATGACCCAAGAAGCCTAGCTGCTATTTTAGACTTAGTCTTAGTAATATCAACTGTTGGATGGCACAAAATGTTCTTCAACTCAATGACTCAAAATAAGAAATCCTATTATTATAACCCATTGTTGTCCAGTCCTGTTTCCATCAAATTAGTACCTTCTCCAAAATCCCCTCACACGCCGATCTGGAAAAAGTAATTCATGCATTTATCTTGTCATGACTCGACTACTGTAACTCCCTTTTCTCTCTGGCATCAACCAAAAGTCACTCTCTCACCTCCAACTAGTTAAAAACGCAGCAGCTAAGCTTCTCACTGGTTTTAACGGACGACATCACATCACGCCAACCCTGGCTTTTAAGATTTTACTGATCACTTTTAAAGCACGTCTGGGTCAGGCCCCAAAATATATATATAGAAGAAATGTTGACCCCCTATGAGCCAGCTTGGTCGGGCCCTTCTGGCTGTTCCAAAGTGGAGGCTGAAAACTAGAAGGTGACCGTGCTGATGCCATCAGGACCCCTCGGCTTTGTTTTTAGAAGTGCTGTACAAATAAAGTTATTATTATAAAGTTAACTTAGTGAAAACATCAGACCTCACTCATAGAATACTCACTTTGATACATCATTTGGAAATGAACATTTACAGCCCAATGCGAAGGTTCTAGAAACAACACTATTGTGAGTGGAAATTGATTCACTCTGCGATGTAAAACAGAGGACTGACTTTATTGCTCTACAAAAGACAGATGTAGATCCTGTAAATGTAGCATCTGTTATTGCGGTAGCAAGTGACTGCAGTCCTGAAACGATCCGTATAACAACATCATTCAGCAGCGTATTGTCGGGAAGGACAATTCCAACTCTATTGTATTGATCTGACTACAGTATTGCCACACCACGCTCCAGTGCCTTTCCTTTCATTCATAAATGGATGCACAATTGTAAAGCTCTCCGACTGCTTTGCGCACCCATTGCAGCAGGAAGAATCCCGTTTCACACACAAAAAAAAAGGTTTGTTGGTCGCAAACTGCAAATTTGTTTCAACTCTCTCACACTTTTGTCACAAGGCACATTGAGGTAATGGTAAGGAAGAGGTAGTTAGGAGAAACACTAAGGCCACAGTACACTTAAATGCATTGCCAATACAGATTGCCTGACTGATTTTTCCAATGGCAAATTGTGTCTTAAGTGTCTTAAATATCAGGTTCCAAGCTGGAAAATTGTTGCCATGTTAGTCAGCTCTGTCGGCATTAAAACCATTAATCTACATGTAATAAAACACCCAATTGGTACCAATTACATGGCTTTTGAGTCAGCTTTTATTCAAGGTTGTTTGCATTCATATCAGATGAACAGAGTACGAATTTTTCTCCAAAGTTCCCAAATAGTGGGGGCCGAAATTGGACGAAGTTGAACTTGCTTGAAGTGCTCAGGGTCGTAAAAACTTATGATTTGTGATATTTTGTCCTCAGAAGCAGAAATCAGAGGCACAGCAGGTAAGGTTAAAACAAGATATGTTTTGGTCACTAAGCGACAGAAAACCCCTAACAGGCAGAACGGGGCGAGTCCAGGAAGGCTACTCAAGGCTCGACAGAAAATCTAGCGATTGGCAACCGGTGTGTGTGTGTGTGTGTGTGTGTGTGTGTGTAACCGGTATATACACACACACACACACACACACACTGGGGTTGATGAGAGCCAGGTGTGGTCTAATGTGGGAATGAAGGGCCGGTGTTCAGGTGAGTGTGGAGATCAGGTGATTGAGAAAGGAAGGAACGTCTGCGGCTGACGTGAGGAACAGAGAAATGTGTCCTCATAACATGATCAAAAACATGCTTCTTGCTCAAACTGAGGCGATTAGACCGTCGGATTACTCGACAAGCACGCAAGCTTTCAAAACCCAAACCTGTGTCTCTTCAACCCGATGATCCATTTCCAAAGAGCACCTGTACACGAGACTCTCCAAACCGCTCAGGAAAACCCTCAAAACCCGAACACGCAGCCCTCGTTAATCTTTCGCCGTCACGAATACAGAACGCCGACGCGAGCGCGCTGACACGCACTCATTTACAGTCCCGCCGTTCTTGTAGATGATCCGATGTCCTGAGAGCCCGTCATTAGACACACGGCTTCATCCGGAAACACAGCGCTGGGGATGAATAACGATGCAGCAGTCGGTCTTGCTCAGAGCAGCAGCATCAGCTCAGCTTACTTTCAGAGAGCGCGTTAGGGTAGTCGGCGTTTATCTTGTCACTGGCCCACCCTGCTCTCAACGCTTATTTGCATCAGTATATATAGGAGGACCTTTGCAGTCCAAACGCTATCCTGGCATCTGAAGATATTTGCTTTATTTTTTACGTGGATGTCCAATCATTGTTGATGGCGAATGCAGTCCATTGAAGCGGCATATTCCTCAGTGCGTGCTACATTGACAAGGACAGCCGAGGTAGTGTTGTTCCTTTAATTCCATTGTGTTCCGTCTCAATCGTCAGGCGATGCAAGTGATTCACTTTCACACGCTGATCTTGCAGGCTTTAGAGTCGACCTTTTATCTATTTAACCTGTTTCCTCTGCTGAATCGGGTTTCGACATCCGCGACTCATCCAGGATTCACAGCTAAAAGCTACAAAAAAAAAAAGAATGAGGTATCCCACGAAATCATTTCGTATGGGACGCACGTCATCGCGATCGAGGACGTAATAAGACGGCAATAGCCCACGCGGGGGCGTGAGGGAGTGGAGGTGGATGTGTTCAACTGACGGCGGATCTTTCAGCCAGGAGACGTGTGAAACGAGTCGTCACCGTTGATTTATTTGTCACGTAATTGGCATCCTTCAGTAACAACACTTCCACAGTTATTGTAACCCAAGCGACAATCTTTTCCTAAAACTTAACGGTTGTTTCCTGTGAAAACTGAACTCGTAATGAGCGTAAAATTGACACGTGTTGCTGGCTTTCGTAGGAAAAACAGGAATACATTGGGATGTATCCTTCAAAACGTATATATTGTAAACCCCTGCGTCTGCTTCACCTTCCCCAAAAACAAGATAATTTTTATGCAGTTAGTGACAGTGTGGGCTCCATGGTAGCAGTCGAGGGGCGGGGCTTAGCAAAGGGTCAATTAGTTGCTACGGTTGTGGTGAAAGGCTGACTGAACTGGAGACTGAATTTTCATTTTGTGGTGGAATTCTCCTCAACTAAAACTCTTAACCTAACCTTATACTCTATTCTTATTCTGTCCAAACTGATCTCACTTCACTTTAAAGGTTGAAACCTCAAGGAGGTTCTCAAAGGGTACTCACACACACACACACACACACACACACACACACACACACACACACACACACACTCACTTTGTCTGTCTAACCTGGACTCAGTGGAAGCCAGGTTTTGAAGATTTCTTATTTGTATTTCAAGGTTGCGCCCCGCTCACATTGCCGGAGGGCAAAGTCTTTGTGTTGACGACACAGCGGAGTTCACAGTGGAAACAGTGGAGCCACTCCGGTGCACAACGAACAGCGACATGAAAAGCGTCCGTTAGCGATGGATGTGACGGAATGGTACACGGGGATAATTCTCGACACTTCCGTGAAGAATGAAGGACATCTGCTACAGAGGACTTTCAACCGGAAAGTTTGCCGCTTAAATTAAAAGTTGAGCCGGCGTTATTACCTGGGAGACATGAAGCGATTATTAAAAGTCAGTTTCAATATTTGTCTTTGGAAAAATCTTCCCCGGCTAATAATTCCGGTAAAGATTGTATTATTACCTCTCACATTCAGAAGAGGAACGACCACTAAACCGTGAGTTTTTGCCAGAACTTTTGTTGTCGCGTCCTTCCACTCAACATACGCCGTCATATTATCCGTGAGGCGACGCTAAAACAGCTGCGGTGGTGGAAGCAATATAGACAAAACTTCCAAGTTTCACTCCGGCAAAACTGGAAGTAACAAACAAATGTTTTCGGGGCAGTAAATTTAATTATCTCGAGCAAACAAAACATGGAGCTCAGAGGGCTACTCATTAATTATACAATGATACTTGTCTAAAGCAAGTAGGGCTCACACTTCTCAGCGACGCCACCTTTTCTAATATTGTATAAATCTTCCAGACGCAGTAAACACCATCAATCTTGTGCTCCAAGCAGGTTTAAAGAAAATCAAAAATGAGCAGGAAATACAGAAACAAAAGCACGTCGCTAAAGTGAAAGAGAAAAGTCTGTTTGGTGCATCATCTGGTTGTTGTTTTTATTGTGCGCTTCGGGCGTCCTCTCACGTCATTCTGTAACTTTTAAATGCGGCGCAGCTGTCGAGGCTAATAAAACTCATCAAGCGTGTAAAGAGGTGATTAAATACACTTGTCTTCTTTATAAGTCTCTCCAGCACGAGACCGAGTTCATCTTCAGTCATTGATCCCTGGGGTCGCTGAAACGAACGCGTGGAAAAAACGTTGGGAAGCGGAGACGTGAGTTGATTTAAGAGAGCGTGTTCCCACGATGTTAATAAAATAGTAAAACGGCCTTTTGAATGGATAAGTGGCTATTTATGATCTTTTTTTTTTATTTCCTACACCGTTACTACAAGTTCTACATTTAAGGCCATTTATTTTCAGGTCAAAAAGGTCATTTTTTCATGCTGTGGCCAGTTTTTTTTTATTTCACCCGAGACACACAATTTAGATGTTATCATTAGTTAGCATTAGATAATGCTTCATTTGCATATTTACATACATACAAACATACAATTTCAGAAAACTGTAAGTACTGTATGTAAAAGATCAACTGAGGAAGTGTCATCTATTCACTCGATGTTTGTAGTTTAACTAAACGTCTCTTTAAAGGCTCTAAATTATTCTCTAAATGAGTTGTTTTTCTCAGAATCTCCACTTCAGTCGCTCTTACAAACACCAAACTTTACGCTGTCAGTCCTCTCTGTATTCTGAAGGTTTCCACTGAGGGGTTTGTTCATACATCATTCATAGCCTGATTTATACAACATTTTATTCATAAAAACATGGGGGGGAAAAAAACGTTGTTTTTATGGTTGTTGGCATGTGTTTTCAGATTTATGGAGTGATACAAAGAAGCATCCAAAATTGATTCAAGAATTTTTAACCTGGCTTCATCCAATGTTTACATTTGTGTTCTGCAAATGAATACAAATCAGCACGATTGATAAGACAATGCACGATTGCCTTGGATGTATTTAATCCACCGATGAAGTTTCATGACGACATCTATGAGTTCTTGTCCTTTTTAAACCTAGAACTTACTCGGATTTGAAGTTACAATTTCTAATAATGAACCTGTAAGAGGAGCACATGTGCAGAGTGCAAAACTCCTTGGCTGGTGTCGCGTCAGTAAGTTTTAAGGGCTTGGTTACCGGACCGAAGGGACAATACGCAATTATAATAAACCATAGTTACTAGACAAAAAGGGCATAAACAGACCATTTCCTCTGCTAAGACAGGAAACACTTAGATGGAATGAAATCACAGCATCTGCAGGCTGACTTTTTAAAGAGCTGGCTGAGGAAGAGAGAGAGTTTTTTGTTTTGTCAGATGAAACACTCTCTTAATGAACTCCTTTGTTGAGATGGAGATGCACCATAGTGCACTTTTCAGTGTAAAATAAAAAGGGGGAAATTAATGCTGTTACCACATTTAAAAATAAGTTTGTATTCACACCCTCTAATTACATAATGTCGGAAAGCGGTTTTAGACGCCGTGTTGCGTCGTTAAATAAAGTACTCGGTGATAATTTGTCGAGATGGTTTATGGAATGCGATTGGATTGACGGGGACCCTCAAGAAGACTTTGAAACTGAAATAATAAATTTCTCGCACGTCTTTGTGAGCCACGCAAGTCTGCCAACTGCAGATAGTGGGACTTTTTAATTGTTTCCTCTGTGTTTAATTAGCACAATTTATTGGAATTTCATGCCGAGGAGACGAAAACAAACATTGGTCCGCAATCAATTACGAGTGGGTGTAGCTGTGGAGGCCCAAGCAAAAGTGACAAAATTAATTATATTTTAAAAATACCTTTTTTATAAAAAAATCTTCGCTCAGTCAAACAACGAGCGTATTTTCTTGGACTGCCTGGCTGGATCCGTCATCCAGCAGCCAGCCGGAGTCACGGCCGTCTTCTCCTTTTTTTTTTGACACGGGTCAACCAGAGGTCTCTACAGCAGCAGCAGCAGCATTGCCATAGTTACTCACTCTGCCTGATATGAAACAAACATGGCCACCCCGGTCATCCATCATCTCTCTAGTGAGGCCCATCCATCATCGCGGCGGCACGCCGACATCCACTTCGCTCCGGTTCCTCTCGGCCGGGCTGCGATTGGACGTGGCGGCGTTAGGCGGGGGGGAGGGGAGGGGGGGGGTGCTTTCACGCCGGCGGAGCAGAGAAACGCCCAAACTGTACGACCTGACAGAAACACATCGATTTAGAAATCTACAGAGATGGGACTCGTCAAACCTCGTGGGGCTCGGTCATGTAGTTCACAAGGTTTTCTTTTTTTTTTTTTTTTTTTTTTTACCCCCCCGTCAGATAGAGAGCAGCAGGAGGAGCGCAAACAAACAAAAAGTATTGTGGTCTCGTACACGGCAAGGTGTTGTCAAGAGAAACTGAGAAGTTGGTCTGGACTGCAGGTCAAGGTGAAAAACCTTGAAAGACTAGTTTAGTATTGCAGGTCATGGCAGGCTTTGGCGTGTCTTTTGACAATTCCCAGAGAGAGAGAGAGAAAACGTTCACACGCACTAAAAGCCGGAGAAGCTCGGGACAACAACACAGTAGAGGGAGAACCACGTCGTTCTCGGCTCTTGACGTGGCAAATAGGCACAAATATAGCTGTTGAATACAGCTCTTTTAGGAGTGTATTAATAAAAAAAAGAATACAGAAGCTGACATTTCCTCAGCCGACAACAACCGCACTGCTTTTGCTTTTTTTTCTTCCAACTTTCAAATATAGTTATTTTTCATCAGAGATGAAAGCAGCACGAATGGACCAGAACCCGTCGAGAGATCCAGATAAGATCCAGCGGGAGATAAGTCGTCAGTGAGCCCTTCATACAGGACACAAAGAAAGAGAAAAGCTTCCGATTCTTTTGAGATCCCGCCGAACAAAATGACATTTGAATAGCACAGTCATCCCGCGGCTTTGAGCAGGCTGGATCGCAAAGTCGAACTTTTATTATCGCCGCGCCTCGTTGTTAAAAGTACCTCGGCGAGACGAACGCAAAGCTCGCTGTGTGAAAAGGCGTCCGTCCTTAAATGAAACGGCGATGTGATGTGCTGTTTGAAGTGACGAGAGGGAGAGACGAGATGAGAGGGGACTCTGTGTTTGTGATGTGGAGCGCCAATCATTTAAGTGGTAAAGATGCAAATGATTACTCTTACAGAGTGACAACTTAATAGCAACATAGATTTCCGGCAATTACGCTAATTGCTCCGTTTAATCTTACAACGCTTCGCTGCAGACGGCGCGCCCGTCGTCGCGGCTAACCAACCGGGGGGATGGAGGACAGGCAGCGGAGTGAGGAGAACATGATCGGACCCACGTTTGATCTTGAACTTTCTGGACTATACGGTGAACTGCAATGCATGCGTTCATAATCACACTGTGGCACCATACGCCTGCAGTAGAAACACACGAAAAAGATACATATTACCACATATACAGATAGAGTTAAAAGCTAAAAAATACACATAGTCAGAATAAAGATGACAAGACCAAGATAAATGTTTAAAATATGAGAGTCAAATTTGCTTGGAGCTTGACGAAAAACGATATAAATAGGCAATAAAGAAGCTTATAAAAGATCCTAATACTAATGTAATCCATTTGGGATTAGAACAGAATAGATGATATATCCCCCCCCCCCCCCCAAAAAAAAAAAAAAAATCACAGAGAACATCATTTAAATCTCTGGGAGACAAAGTCTGTCGAGAGAAGATCCAAAAGACTTCAATCTCGACGGCGAATCAACCTCTAGGTGGTTTTTCATGCTTTTCGCCTTTTCGAGGCCGAGAGTCTTGTTTGTTGTATATAAATATTGTCGACCATAGGTGTTCTCTCACGAAGCCTGTCGAGGCTACCTCGAGATCGACAGGTCGGTTTCACTTAGCTTCGCTCTCTTGTTTCCTCTGGTTGCAAAAAAAAAAAAAACCCACCAACAACTAGGTGGCGACGGCCAAAAACAAAGATGGCGACGGCCAAAAACAAAGATGGAGACGGTCAAAAACAAAGATGGAGACAGTCAAAGTGCCGAAACCCCCCTAGGCTTCAGAACCGTAGTACACATTCCTGTGGCAGAACCAATAATCTCACATATACATAGACAAACTGGTGTAAATACGTTTCACGATACATTTATTGCTTCTATGACTATGACTTCTATTTAATCACGAGCAGACAGGCGGCGCATTGGCACAACCGATTTGTTGTCAGATGACTTTGCAGAAGAAGCAGCTTGTTTATCTGCGATTAGACAGGTTTAAAACCTCCGAGTCTGCTGGAGGTTTTAACGGCAACCGAGTTCAGGCTGAACCGCAGCTGAGGACACGGCAATGAAGCTAAAGTGATCACGTGACTTTGGCCCAGACAACACGGGTCTGAGCCCACCGTAAACCTTAAACCACAGCTAAGCTAATGATGTCGGTTTCCCTCTCTAGTGGACTTCAGGGATGACCTCAAGGCTCAAGTGCTCTGAGAGAATCAGGGTTATTGCTATGTGTGGTTTTATCGTCTGGGCCACGGAATGGAGCGGAATGTTCCTCACGATAACCCCCGATAGCGTAGTTCTCATGGTCCTGGACTCCAAAGAGGAGGCTTTCTCTCTCTCATGGAGTACCCTTCCCTTTTTGTTCCCAGGTAACTCTTGCGGTATTCTACAGGAAAGGTCACGCATCGCATTAAGCAGATGGGCGTAAAGGTCACCAATCCTCTCGCTCATCATCATTATCGTCTTAATTATTATACCATTATCGTTATCTTCAGCATCATTATCGCTTCAACCCCATCCCTGTCGCCATCAATCTGATCTCTGCAGTCAAAGCTTTAAGGAAGTGCACTTCATATCCTGAGCACTTCCCAAAGTCACGTCATACATATTTAACGGCTTTGACGTTCCGTCTTACTCTCTCCCGCTTACTTTTGCGGTGGAATGTGGAAAATAACAAAGAGTTGTTGCCGCCGGAAAAGCCTCCGTGTTTTAATTTGAATGCCCGCCTCACCGTTGTTTTGGCTTTGGCGTCGGTAGCTCGTGCGCAATGCATCCTGGTACATGTTGGCGCAGCTTCAACGGACTACGTTTACCATTGACACCGAATGGACGACCCTTTGAAGGTCTACTAAGTAGAGAAAAGTGGTTATGGATAATAAAATGCATGGAAATAATCAGAATGCACGTCATGAACAAAGGCTGCTGTGGGTGGACTGAAGGCTGCGTTCGATGTGTGCAGTCAATTACAGTTTTTAACCGTTTTTTAAACTGAGAGGCGTGCAAGCTCATCGCTTGTGCAACAGGGTGGAAAGAGATGTCCTATTT